>NW_009952152.1:29286-37636 GCF_000747805.2 Chaetura pelagica | reverse complement strand
CCTGCTGATGCCCGTGTCATGAGGTGTGGAGAGCTGCAGGAGGACTCATGAGCAAGTCCAATTTGTCACATAATTAGGCTTGAAGACTAATCCAGCAGGGCTGGGGGCTGGGGAAGGAGGCAGCATTTCATCCCAGGCTCTGACACTTCTCCCTTTGCCTTTGAAGCTTCACAAGCAAGCAGACATGCAGGAGGAGAAGAACAGGATTGAACGAGTTCTTGGAGCCATCTCTCAACCAGAACTGATTCAAAAAGTTCTCACCTTTGCACTTTCAGTAAGTTCTTGGGGAAAAAAAAAAATAAATCTACCATTTCCTTTACCTCATGGGAATGACAAGTGTGTCCAGTTGGTGACAGAGCTTGCAAAGTGTCACCACAGGAGGAACATTCTCAGTGATTAAATCTTTGAGTTGTATCTTTAGTTTTGTGGGGAGGAAGTGAAAAGCTGTTATTGACAGTTTTGGGGTAGAAAGGCACAAAGCCAACGTGCTCTACTTGCTGAAACAGCCTTGAAAACCTGTCTCCATTTCCCCCTTCAGGAAGAGGTACGTCCCCAGGACACAGTATCTGTTATTGGTGGAGTAGCTGGAGGCAGCAAGCAGGGCAGGAAAGCTGCTTGGAAATTTGTAAGGGATAATTGGGAGGAACTTTATAATCGATACCAAGGAGGATTCTTAATATCCAGACTAATAAAGGTAGGTGTGAAAAAAAAACAAAGTGCCCTTCTCATCCGTGGCCAAAACTTAAATGCTACATTTGAAATTCTAAATGTTCACCCTGGGTTAATTGTTGTTGTTTTTTTTTCCTTCAGCTAACAGTGGATGGATTTGCAAATGATAAAATGGCTGCAGAAGTTAAGGTAAGAAATGTTAATTAAAGTAGTGACTAACTTAATCTCTGACCAACATTGGGTGCTTTAGACTGTAGGAACCTGATGGAAGAGCCATGAGCTTCTGTGGGTTTTGCTTTTGAACTGTTGCCCAGTCCCACACTGCTCTGAGACTCCCCAAAAGACAATCTTTAAGGCTAATTGTAGCAAAATTCATAATTGTTCCAACTCCCATCCAAGCTGAGGCCACTTGGTTCCTACCAGACTGACTTGGCAGCTTTGGGACTGACTGTGGTAGCACCCGGGGACTCTGGGGGGAATTTACACAGCAGAAATGGGCTGAATTCCCTACTATTGCTCCAAGATTTCCATGGTCATGTGTGCTGTGTGTGGAGACCAGGGCTTGGGCACGAGGCAGGTCAGTGTTTGGTCAGTGTTTGCAGAGAGTCTGGAAGTTGGTGGCTCAAGGGGTTGTGATTTCATTTCTGGAGTGACCCCTCTGACCTGGGAGTGCTGCTCTTGCCAGTGTTTTTAACATGTGTGTAGGTTGTTTCATTTACTCTTTGCCCACATTTACAGGGAGTCCTTCTTGGATGAATAAACTTGAAAATATGGCCCTTAATTATCACTTGTCTCAGGAAGAGGCTCAAGGGGGATTATTATTTTGGAGATAAGCTGAGCCTTGAGCTCTGACTATCCTCGTTATCAGCTGGGATCTCTTAGAAAAGATCTAGTAGCAATAGAGCTTTCACAGAGAATTCTTGCACTATAGCTCTTTTTAAAATTTGTGTAAAGAACACTTTTCAAAACCCTTACCAGAACAACTCATCCCTAACTAAATCATCACCACCTCCCAAGAGAGTTGTCGTGCCTGGGTTTAGCTGGAGTGTGTCTGAGTCTTGATGTCACCTGGCAGTGCCCACGGGTGGGAGGTGACCTTCAAATCCTGGGGGCAGCCTGAGGCTGGGGGGGTGACCCCCAACTGTGCCAGCTTGATTCTGCCCCCAGCCCCTTGCCAAGTGCCAGGTCACAGCAGCCTCTGGGGCAAGTTTCTTCAGCTACTTGCAGGGAAATCAATAGTGTTGATTCTGGAGGGAGAAATGTGAGACCCTCCAGGCAAGCCCTGGAGAGCTGCTGGTGCTCTGAGGTCGTTCTGTAGCTTGGGAAGAGCTGGAATGCTAAGGAACCTGATAGCTGGAGAAATGCTGCTGCAAAATGGCCTGGGGCTTCTGCTGGGTCTCCTTCCAAGGACCCAGAAATACACACTTGATCTTCTGCTCATTTGTTGCCTCCCCATGAGGGGCTGAATTCATCTCCTCAAGTGCCACCTGCTGTCCCTGGCAGCAAGGACAAGACAGGACAGGAGGCAGAGCTGGGAATAGTTTGTAGGAATGCTGTCCTGGCTTTCCCCTAGCTTTCCCCTAGCCCATAGGGCTTTCCCCTAGGGGGTGGAGGGGTTTGTTGTTCCCACTCTGTGCTGGGGGAAGAGGTGGGGATGGGGCTGGGCAGTGAAGTTATGAGTGGTGGGACAAGAGGGAATGGCCCTACTTTGTGCCAGGGGAGGTTGAGTTTGGATGTTAGGAAGGATTTCTTCACCAAAAGGGTTCTCAGGCTGCCCAGGGCAGTGGTGGAGGGATTTAGGAGTTGTATACAGAGTACTTAGGGTTATGGTTTAGTTAAGGACTTGTCAGTGCCAGGTTAACAGTTGGACTTGATGATCTTGAAGGTCTTTTTCAACCAAGGTGATTCTGTGCTTGGGATTACAGGTTTTCATAGAATCAGATTGGTTTGGGTTGGATCTTAAAGATCATCCAGTCCCACCCCCCTGCATGGGCAGGGACACCTCCCACCAGCCCAGGCTGCTCCAAGCCCCATCCAACCTGCCCTTCAACACTGCCAGGGAGGGGACATAAACTCTGCAGGTTTTTCAGAGTCAGTGACATTGGTGGGAGCACGAACTGTCAGGCAAGGAGCACAGTTCACAGAAGCATTTCTGTATAATTTGGTGCCTACAGGAGAGGTGAGGAGGGGCTTTGGGCAAGGGCAGGGAGTGAGAGGATGAGGGGTGATGGATTGAAACTGGAAGAGGGGAGATTGAGGTTGGACATGAGGAGGAAACTCTTTGCTGAGAGGGTGGTGAGACCCTGGAACAGGTTCCAAAGGGAAGTTGTGGAATTCCTATCCCTGGCAGTGTTGAAGGGCAGGTTGGATGGGGCTTGGAGCAGCCTGGGCTGGTGGGAGGTGTCCCTGCCCATGCAGGGGGTTGGAACCTGATGATCTTCAAGGTCCCTTCCAACCCAACCCGGGACCCGACGCTGACGCAGCCACTTGGTTGCCTCCACCACCACCTACCTCTGCCTGCTCCTCCTCCTTCTGACGGGTGCTTTCTGCCCTTTTCCCCCCCTCCCAGGCCTTCTTCGAGAGCCACCCGGCGCCCTCGGCCGAGCGCACGGTCCAGCAGTGCTGCGAGAACATCCTGCTCAACTCGGCCTGGCTGAAGCGCGACGCCGACAACATCCACCTCTTCCTCCTGCAGCGCCAGGTCCCCCCCCCGGCCACCGTGTGACCCTGTCCCTGGCACTGCTGCAGTCCTGCTGGCCTCATGGGGCGAGAGAGAGAGAGAAAGAGAGGGAAAGAGAGAGGGAGAGAGAAAGAAAAAAGAGAGGGAGAGGGAGGAGCTGCCCAACAGCTGATTCACATGCCAAGAATTTGGAGTCTTTTTCTCAAACCAATGGGGATTGGACAATGAATGTAGTTACCTGGTTCCTGCTCACACTCCAGATTGAAATTCTTCTTAAAATTATCAGCAATTCAGCAAACAAGGAAAGAAAGGCAAAAATAAATGAAAAGAGAGAGAAAAAAAAAATAAAAATAAATGTGTAAATATGATAGTAATAAAATAGAGCATAACAAAACTGTGAAACTTCCTCAAGCCTTGTCAGTGGTTACAATATTTAACACCCCCACCCCCTCCCCTCCTCCCTGACACACTTATTGACAGATGTTCTGGTTTTTACACCCTCCCCCAGCCCTCCCAAAGAGAGGGGAAAGAAAAAGAAGGAAACGGGTGGTTTCTAGGGCAGTGGAATTTGGTGGAGAGTCTGGGGCAGGAATGGGCTGGTGCCTGTGCCTGGTGTGGAACAGGTCCCTGGGAAAGGCAGGTCGCTGGTGTCACATAGAGTCTGTGCATCCTTCTCAGTGCAAGGTTTTGGGGAGATGTTCCTGCAAACCCCCCCCATCATCCAAGGATAGTAGGTTCCCTCCCTCTTGTGTTACCTCTCAGCAAAAAAAAAAAAAAGAAAAAAAGGAAAAAAAAATAGCCCCCATGTTCTGTTGCTCCTCAGTTTTCCTCCTTGGGTTTCACTGCTGATGTCCTTCTTGGAGATAACGGAATCGTAAGGAAACATCTTCCACAGCCACATGAAATGAGAGAGATTCATGCAATGATTATTCTTTTTATTTTATTCCCCCCCCTGCCCTTTACTAAATGACACCCTCAACGTGCATGCAAACCAGGAGGCACCTGCTGTGTGGCTGGTTCTCCTGGCTGCTCCTGGGGCAGGGCTGTCCTGCCAGAGACACCCTGATGTGTCTGCAAAGACCCAGCTTGTCCAGCCTCCTCCTGCCCGTAGCTTTTTGTTCCTTTCTGTGATGTTGATGGTAATTTGATTCAGAAGCCTTAAATTAGTGATGACTGGCGTGGTGATGATGAAGTCTAAGCTGTGTGCCATCATTTCCTTCACAAAGCAGCGTGGTCTACTAACCAGCCACAACACCCTCTAATACAAAGGTTGGAGTTCCATCTATATTTTTATTATTATTATTATTATTCTTTTTTTTTTTTTCTTTAACAGGAATTCATATTTGGTGTGGCTTTAACTGTATTTCAGAAGGTCATCAGACTAACTGTCAGACTGCTTCCCTGAAACATTTTTGTGCTATTGTTTAAAAAAAAAAAAAAAGGAAAAAAAGAAGGAAAAAAAAAATTAATAATAATTAAAAGAGTTGGCGTTAATAAAAATGTCAATGTGAAGTTGATGTCCTGATCTTGTGTTCTGTTTGAAGCCTGAAAAGTGGTGTTGCTGCTTTGGGAGGAACCTCAACCCTCTGAGGGAACAGCCAGGGCCAGGATGGTGTGTCCTGAGCCAATCCCAAGGAAAAGCTTGTTCCTGCTCTCAGGGTAGGGCTTAGGGAGCTGCAGGAGCTGCTCTGAGCGTAAGTAGATCTTGTGTGATGTGAACAAGGGCTGTAGCCAAGCACTGAGGAACTAGCAGGGCAGAATTTGGGAGGGAAAAGGCTTGGGGAAGTGAAAAACAGGTTTCTGTGAAACATCTGGGAAGTTTGAGGGAAGAGTTGTGCATGTGCTGCTGAGGGAGAGCAGGGACACACACCAGAAACAGGCAAGTTTGGGGTGTTCAGCCTGGAGAAGAGACCTTAGAGCAGCTTCCAGTGCCTGAGGGGGCTCCAGGAAAGCTGGGGAGGGACTTGGGACAAGGGCAGGGAGGGACAGGACAGGGGGAAGGGCTTCATGCTCAAAGAGGGGACATGGAGAAGGGAGAGATGGGATGAGGGGGAAGGGTTTCATGCTCAGAGGGGACATGGAGATGAAATCTGAGGAAGAAATTCTTTGCTGTGAGGGTGGTGAGAGCCTGGCCCAGGTTGCCCAGGGAAGCTGTGGCTGCCCCATCCCTGGCAGTGTTGAAGGGCAGGTTGGATGGGTCTTGGAGCAGCCTGGGCTGGTGGGAGGTGTCCCTGCCCATGCAGGGGGCTGGATCTGGATGGTCTTTAAGGTCCCTTCCAACCCAACCCAGTCTATGATCCTATGAAGTCTGTGGCTACTGGAGGTGCTGTGCTCCTGGTCAGTGTTTCACAGGTTGGTATCCCCAGGGCTAGTGTGGCTGCTGGGTCAGAAATGAGCATGGAACAGGATTCTGATTGTCCTGAGTCATATCTGTGGACCTGACTGCTGCTTTTCCCTGCTGTCAGCACTGCAGAGCCAATGCCCTTTCAGAAGACTAAGCTGGTTTCCCTTCTGCTTCTTGCACATGGACAAAATAACGTGCAAAGTTGTGATTCCAGCATGACTGGTGATGTATGAAATGAGAAGTCCTGTAGCTGCAAGTTGAGGTGATCTTGTTTTGACTTTAAACAATGCAAATGACATGCAAGCAGTTGAAGGAGAGGGACAAAAATAACAAGCCTGTGGTCAGTGAGCAAACTGAATAGTCCCAGCAGACTGACTAGGCCTGGTCTCTTCTGCATGCAAAGAAAGTAGATTTTAATTCTTCATGAAAGTCAATTTTAATTCTTTATGAAAGTAAGTTTGGGATTTGTCCACTTAATAGGAGTTATTAATTGATTTATTTTTCCCATTGGAGCCCAAGTGATGGTCAGAAGAGGGTCAGGCCAGGAAGAGCCAGAGTTCCTGGGGGTGAGGAAGGAGGTGGGGCTCAGGTGATGCATTTCCCACAAGGATGGGGCATATTCCCTGGGAGTGCTGAGGATGCAGTGTCCCAGCACTCACCAGGGACACCTGGGGAAGACTTGGAACAAGTTAAACACCTTCAAACCAACCTTGACATGTTCTTTTCTTCCCTCTCAGGCAGTTTTTCTGTGTCTTAAGGCCCCACCCTGTGCACTAGTGGAGTCCTTCATCCCTAGGACAGGCTGAGCATGGAAAGAAAAGTGTGATGATAAAAATACACATTTCTGTACATAGTCATTGCTTTGGTATTTGCAAGACTCTCAGTATTTAATCTGTCAGGGGAAAAAGGCACAAGCTTGTCAGGCAGATGTGGGATGAGCTGAGAAGGAAGGGTTGGGAATCTGGTTTCCTCTCCAGATTTAATCCAAAATTTCATCTAGCACAAGTGGAGCTGCAGCAGCTGGAAAGACATGATTTGCTTCCCAAAATGCCAGGCTCCTTTCCTGGACATCCTCCTGTTAAGAATATAATCCCTATTTTAAATTATAGTAAAATGAAATGGGGCAGAGCAGGAAGAAAACCCAACTTGTGATGCCTTTGGGAAAAACAACCAAAAAAACCCCAGCAAACCCCCTGGACTTGACTTCCCAAATCCTTCTCCAACTTGTTGGGCCAGGAGCTGCAGCAGGGTCAGGGTGTCACCCTGCAGGGAGGATTAGCTGCTCCACTGCTGAGTTTCCCAGGTTGATGTTGTGTCCAAGGCACCTTAACCCCCAGAGAGCACCTGTAGGAGTGAAAACACTCTGTGCTTTGAGAGGGACACACGAGTCTTGGCCACCAGGACCAGGCTCATGGGAGGGACACCAGTGAGAACCCAGCTCACTGCAGGAGAGCTCCATTTGCTGCTCTAGACTTGTGGTTTCTGGTTAAAATGATTCATGTTCAGGTGAAAAAACACAGGTTTTTGGGAGAAAACAGGTGTGCCAGAGCTCAGAGCCAAGGACAAGGTGCTGAACTCCACTGGCATCTTCTCCCCTGGGTTGATGTTCTCAACTCATGAACTTTTCTCTTACAGGGACCCAAACCAGGGAAGACCCAGTGAGATTATTTTAAGACTGAAATGCTTGGAGAAAACCTTCCCTCTGAGCAAGGAGGCCCAGGTGAGTGTCTTGTGGCACCTGTGCTGCCTGGATCCCATCCAGTTGTTTCTTTTCAAAACTGGATTTCATGACCTGCCAGGAAAATGCATCTTCCCTGGGCAGCACCTTCCTCAGCCTCAGGGCTGCTCTGAGGAGCAGGGATGGAAAAACATTGGGTGTTAAAGCAGCTCTTTAATGATTCACTCCTCCCAGGTGCATGTTTTGTCCTTCCAGCACTTGTGGTTGGTTGTGTCCAATGGTCTTAATGCTGGATTCCTGTGCCCTCCAACCTGGCACCATCTGAACTCTGCTGGATTCCAGGCTGGGTCCTGAGAGGTTTCCTTGGAATTGCTGTAGGATTGGCAGGTATGATGGAGGAGAATGGATGAAAACTGGGAGATTGAGGAGGGAATTCTTGGGTGTGAGGGTGGTGAGAGCCTGGCCCAGGTTGCCCAGGGAAGCTGTGGCTGCCCCATCCCTGGCAGTGTTGAAGGGCAGGTTGGATGGGGCTTGGAGCAGCCTGGGCTGCTGGGAGGTGTCCCTGCCCATGCAGGGGGGGTTCCCGGTGTCCCGAGCCCCTCCCGGCTGGGATGGCAGGAGCGGGGCTGTCAGGACGCCCCAGGCTCAGCCGAACCTCCCCCTCCCCGAACCTCCCGCTCCCGGGAAAGGCGACATTCCCAAAAAAAAAAACCCCTCCCGAGCAAGTAACGATTCACCGAAGCAGGGACCGGCGGGGCCGCTCGCGGTGCCTCCTCCCGGATCATTTATCCCTGAACGCGGCCCTAATGACGCCGCTAATTCCTCCCTCCCGGGGCTCCGCCCGGCCCGGGGACGCCGTTAATTCATCCCGCTGCACGTCGGTACCGGCCCCGCCCCCATCACCGGTTCCCGGCAGCGCCTCCGGTACCGCCGGGTCCCGTCCCGGGGTGGGGGGGGCGGTTCCCCCCCCGGCTCCCCC
>NW_009952152.1:0-27750 GCF_000747805.2 Chaetura pelagica | reverse complement strand
TGGCATCGCCCCGAGCTGCGGGAGGGCGGCCCCGGGGCTGCTCCCCGAGGGAAGGGTCCTCTGGGAATAAGGGGGGGGAAAAAGGCACCGATTTCCAGAGTATCCAGGGAAGTTGAGGTCCCTGGGGGGTGAGGAAGGGGTTTGGTCAGTCAAGGGGTGGTGCTGCGGGAGGGGAAGGGGCTGCCCCGGTGCTGTGGGGGGTCTTGTGTCACCCCCTGGGGTCCCTGGGCAGTTACAGGCACTGGGCCCCACTGGTGCCAACTGGGGAAGTCCCAGGGTCTTTGTTTCTGTTGCTCCATGTGGAGCATCTCTTGGGATCAGAGTTAACTTTGCTTTCCTGCTCAGGGTCGGGTTTGGGTCAAAATCCTCTGATTCTGCTGTTTGTCCAGGCTGGGGATCCCTCTGGTTAGGCTGCAGCTCCCTGGGAAGTGTTTCAGGGTGAACTTGAGCTCCTGGTGATCCTGGGTCTCTGGGCTCTAAAGGACCTGAGGGACACACTGGTTTTTCAGGGTTTCATTTGTCCTTGGTGCCTTTGGAGAGCCAGGACGAGGTGGTGAGGGGAGGAGGGTCGTGCTGGGGCTGTGGATGTGGCCCTGGAGTGAGATGGGGATGTGGGATGGGTCCAGCCTTGGGGGATGGGGATGTAGGATGATCCCAGCAGGAGCTGAGAAGCCCCACATGGGCTGTGAGGATGTGGAGTCAGAGCTGTTCCCATCCCATGGGATGAGTAGGTGGGAATTGCCCTGACTGGCCTGGCAGGAGGGAAGGGGCTGAGGTGGGAAGGAAAGGGCAGGAGGTTCTGCACCCAGGGCTGCTGGCAGGATCCTCCCAGTTACTTCGTGGAGATGCACCCACGAGAGCAGCTTGTTCTTCCCCAGCCCCTCCTCCCTGTAGTTAATTTAGTGCCTTTTCTGAGCTTTTCATTGACACTTCTGGAGGTGTGAGCTGAGGTCGTGCACATCTGCATGTGCTTTTGAGTCTCAAGTCTGGAAGGCTTAATGTGATGCTTCTCATGTTTAGCTGGAATTATTCTAAAAGCTCCATGAAAAGACAGGGTTTAATTTATTTCTAATTTTTTTTTTTGCTGACTTATGAGTGAGAAATCCAAGGACATTTCCTCACCTTTGAATTTTAGGACAAGTTTTCTCCTCAGAGGTGGCAGCAACGCTTCTCTTTCACCCTGTGAACTTATTTTGGGTGGTTCTTGGCTTTTAATAACATCAGTCTCTAAAGCTTGAGCCCTGGTGGGTGGTTGGGAAGGGGGTTTGGTGGGGTGAGTTTGGAGTTTTGTTGTATTTCATTACAATTTCTGAGCACCTCTGGTGGCTGATGCTCATCAGTTGAAGTTGTCCCATGTTTTTTTGTTCCCAAATGCTGCACTTTGGATCTTGAAGAGCCCCAGAAAGCCCAAATAAAGGTTATTTTTAAAAGCCATTGAGAATGGGAAGTCCAAGATGTTGGACTTAATGCTTCTGTTGAACTTCAGCAAGTTGAGTTAGTTTTCCAAATGGCTTTCTGGTGCCCTAAAAGCTTTGTTTGTATCCCAAGCTCTTGTTGCAGAGCTGAGAGAAATGGTTACAAGTAACTTTGTTCAAACCTTCTCAGGAAAACCCTGTTCCTGCTGGGGCTGAAATGGGTTTTGCAAAGGGTGCAGCTGCTTCCACAATTTCCTAGGCAGGTTCCTTAGCAGGGAAACCAAAAAGCTTCAGTGCTGAAGCCTCAGCTGGACCTTGAGGCTGTTGAAGCCTCTGCAATGTAAAGTTGTCCCACCAGGGAAAAGGGTTGAAACCTGGAGACATTTCCTAGTGGCTCTTACCAAACTCAAGAGGCACCAAGGTTGGTGTTCTTATTTTTTGGGGGGGTGATAACATTGAGGTGTGTCTGACAGGTGGGTTGGGCATCTCCCAGGCCTGCTTGTCACGCACCAGCAGAGCATCTGATCTCAGTTTTTAGCAATTCCAGGTGTAGTTTGGGTGTTTCCCTGGAAGTGAAGGAGCAGCAGGGAGCTGCTCTGGGCAGCCTGGGATGCTCCTCCAGGAGATACATGTCTTGGCGTGTGACCTGAGGGTTTTATTTTAGGGAATCCTTAAAGCAGGCAGGAGCAGGGAAGGTGACAGCCTCTCAAGCTGGGGGAAGAAAAAAAAACCTCCCACAGAGTCAATGGCTGCTAATTCCAGTGGTGCTAACGAGGAGCTTAAGGCCCCTAATCCCGGGATGGAGCTGCTGCCCTGGCGGCCTTTGCTGTGGGGCTGGTGGAGAAGGAGGTTGGTGGGTGGTGGCTTCATCCTGCTGTGGGGGTGGGTCTGGGGGCTGCTCCCCTGTCAGTGGGGAGGTGTGGGTGCTGAGCCCTCCTGTCTCCCCAGCCAACCTTCCTGGTGGAGCTGTCCCGTGTCCTCGCCAACCCCGGGAACAGCCAGGTGGCCCGCGTGGCAGCCGGGCTGCAGATCAAGAACTCCCTGACCTCCAAGGACCCTGACATCAAGGCCCAGTACCAGCAGAGATGGTTGGCCATCGACGCCAGCGCCCGCAGGGAGGTCAAGAACTATGTAAGTTGGGTGGCTTTGGGTTCTCCACCCTTTTCTTTGTCTCACCAAGGAGGGGGTGGAGGGGTGAGGGTCTTCTCTGTTCTTTTCCAGCCCAGGCTCCTGTTGGCCCCTGCTCCCTTCCAGGAGACCAGCAGTGTCATCTGCACTTGGCTTGGGTGCTGTGTTGCTTGTAGCACATTTCATGGGGTGATAGGATGATTCAAACTGGAAGAGGGGAGGTTTAGATGGGATGTTTGGAAGGAATTATTGGGGTAATGAGACACTGACCCAGGTTGCCCAGGGAAGCTGTGGCTGCCCCATCCCTGGCAGTGTTGAAGGGCAGGTTGGATGGGGCTTGGAGCAACCTGGGCTGGTGGGAGGTGTCCCTGCCCATGCAGGGGGTTGGATCTAGATGATCTTTAAGGTCCCTTCCAACCCAAACCCTTCTGTGATCCTCTCTGCACTTGCCTGGGTGCTTTGTTCCTTGCAGCATCTTAAATCTCTGGAATTATTAGGTTAAAAAAACCAAGCATGAGGCTCCTGCTTTGAATCTCACACCATCAATATTTTTACAAGGAGCCTCTGACAGTCTTGAGTGGTCACAGGAGCTGATGTTGCTTCCCCACCAGGTGGTGTTTCCTTTTTTTCCTCCACCTGAACAGCTCCTCAGCCCTGGTACAAACCCCATCCACATCCTGGCAACACCCCCTGTGTCAGGACACACCCTTGTACGTGAGGCACATTTTTAAGAGCAGAACATGGTACAAAATCGACAAGTTCCAAACAGGAAATTATATTCTTGAATTTACACAGAGATGGGGAAGTTGCCTGAGGACTCCTGTGCTCTTGGGTGGTTCCAAGTTCAGGCCTTGCAATGGCAGAGCTGTTTGCTTGGCTCATGGGAACAAAGATGTCCCTGGAATTCCCTTGTCTCCTCACTCCTCAGTCTTTTGTTTACCTGGATAACAGCTAAGGGGGAGCCTGAACTGCAAACAGGAGCTGTGGGGCTGCTGAAGCAAACAAAGCCAATTTATGAGTGGGTTTTGTCAAATAACAGGAGAAATACAGTGTCTGTGAGGTGATGTCTGGGAAGTGAAGGTGTAGAACTGGAAATGCCAAAGCAAAGTCCTACTCCTCCCTCCAGACCTTGTGTTTTAAAGAAGTGTTACTGGGCTGGAGGAATGGAATCATTCTTCTGACTGATTGTGATCAAAAAAGGAAATTATTCTGTTCAGATGATCCTGGTGTGAAGGGTGAGGTGTGGGGAGGGTTTTTGAACCCCAGGTTGCTTGGGTTGTTGGCAGTTCTGGTGTTCAGCACCAGCAGGAGGAACCGCCGGGTGAGTCGCGGCTGCGCCTTGAGCCCGGGGTATGGAGGGTGTGGTGGGAGGACCTGCAACCCCACAGCTCTGCCCCCTGCCTGGAAGGGGCAGCCATGGCCACCTTCATGGCACGTGCTCTTTGTCCCTGGTCACAGCCACCTTTGTGGGGGGAGAAAGCAGAACAAGGGCTCTGGGGAAGGGATGTGCTGGGAGGGAAGTCAGGCTGTGACTTGGGTGGCAGGTTGTGACTTGGGTGGCAAGTTGTGACTTGGGTGGCCAGTGGGTGCCTGTGGATGCTCAGGGACATCACCCACCTCCTGCTGGTCCCTCCCACAGGTTTTGCAGACGTTGGGGACAGAGACCTACAGGCCCAGCTCAGCCTCCCAGTGCGTGGCTGGCATCGCCTGCGCAGAGATCCCCATGAACCAGTGGCCAGAGCTCATCCCCCAGTTGGTGGCCAATGTCACCAACCAGCACAGCACAGAGCACATGAAAGAGTCCACGTTGGAGGCCATTGGGTACATCTGTCAGGACATTGTGAGTATCTTCCAAATTCTGTTTTCTCTGGAGTCCAGTTGAAGTGTTGGCCCAACCTCTCCCAGCACCTTCTCCCTTCCAGCCTTTCCTTTCCCACACCCCTGTCTCTGGGAGGCTCTTGAGCTCCTGGTGTCTGGTAGTGCTTGTCCAGAGGATGTTTGTGCTGACAGAGCCATAGGGATGGTGTCTGGAGGGACTGACCTGCTTTCCCACCACAGATCCAGGTCATCTTTCTTGAGGGGCAGATTTAAGTCTCCACGTCTCTGCTGCCCTGGGTTTTGTTCTACAACTCCAGTTGTGTGAGATGTTCCAGTTGAGTTTGGGACCAAGTGTTTGATTCCTTTCTCTGCTGGGGAGACCTGACAATGACCCTCAACTCGAGTGAACAGTAGATAATTTATATTTCAGAATTCTTGACTCATAGACTGTTCCACTCTTGGAGGCACCTTCTACCAAAGGTCCTGGGGTTTTCTCACAGAGGTCTCATGGTGTGTCTGAGGTGAATTGTTGGTCAAAGTAAAAACCCTCTATCCTATCTGACCCACCACCACAAACCAGGACCAGCTCCTGCTTTTTTGGTGCTGCTGAGTGTCTTGAAGAGCACAGGTGGGGCTGGTTGAGCTTCTATGGAGTGAGGCAGCAAGAGAAACCTTCTGCTTGGTGCTTCCCATCAGGCTGCAGGGGGTGGGTGTCACCAGGGAGGGACAATGAGATAAAAGAGGAAGTCTGGAGCTGGAGAGGGAGGCACTCCAGGATGAGTGGTGTTTGGTACAAGCCTGCAAGGCTGGAGTGTGTGTCCATCATTTCCTTGGATGGCATGGACTGTTGGGCTCTGGATTTTTAGGTGCCCTGGTCTGCTGATGGGGTGTTTTTGTAGCCAAGATCCCTCTGGAGAGCTTTGTACTTTGTGTCAGTCACTTTGTGACACAGTTTATGAAATCACAGAGTCACTAAGGTTGGAAAAGACCTCTGAGATCAAGTTCAACCATCACAACCCAACATCACCATGTTTGTGGATGTGGTTTGGGAATCTAGTGCTGGATAAATTCTCATGTAACCATTAATACAGTGACTTGGGGTGAAGAAAAAATTAATTTTCAGTCTATATTCACAGCTTTATTCTTTAAGTCTCAAGTGCTTACACAGTTACCTCTCCTTGCTGCTCCACACAAGGTGTTTTTGCCCCGTGTCTAAAAAATACTGGATACTTTGTCCAATAAACATCTCAGCCACATCTGCTGGGGCAGGACTCTGCCCAGGAAATAAAGGAATTTGAAATCAAGTGGTTTTAACTTGCTAATTGAATGAAGTCAAGTACTCTGGAGCTTGTTGACCTGTTCTTTGGAATTTATTTGGCATTTCTGGCTTGAGTATCTGGAGTATTTGTGCTTGGTTCAGCCTTTTCTCTCCCAGAAGCTGTAAAGGTGTGTGAATTCCTGGGATTTGCCTCCTGATCCTCCCCTTGCCCTTCATGTCCTAAAACTTGTGGCTTCCAGGATGAAACTTTGAGGATAACTGACAATATAGAAAAGGTTGTTAAGCTGACAAGTTACTTTATCAACACTTCTTTTAGGATCCAGAGCAGCTTCAGGACAAATCCAATGAGATCCTGACAGCCATCATCCAGGGAATGAGAAAGGAAGAGCCCAGCAACAATGTGAAGCTTGCAGCTACCAATGCACTCCTGAACTCTTTGGAATTCACCAAAGCAAACTTTGACAAAGAGGTGAGGGGGGGGGGAAAACTTGACAATCCATGGTCTGAAATGCAGGGAAGGGCTGGATCCATGGTCTGTGATGAGAAATCATGCACCACGCTGAGGTTTGATGCATAATTCTCCTGTAACTGAGACTGGGATTCCTTCCCATAAATCCAGAATGTTCTTGTGATGCAGAAAGGCTGTGGGAATCCTCAGAGATCCTTCAGTGGGAAGGAGACATCCTTGGCTTTTTTATTCAAGGGGGGGGGGATGAATTTGAACTGACCCTGGAGTTTAGCCTGTTAGATGCTCTGCTTCCTAATCCAGCTCCACTCTCTGCTGCTGCTGGAGCTTGGATCAGCACTTTCTTTCAAGTGGTGTGGCAGCAATCCAGATTTCACTCTGCCTCTGAATATTGTTGGGGAAGGAAAGCCTGGAAGAGTCTCCAAAACAGGGGCCTCAGGATGAGACTCTCCCCACAGCAGGAAAATCTCTTGATGTTTTTCCTTTTCCTCCTGGGATCAAGTCTCTCCTCTTGGCCTCTACCAGGGAGATGATGGGGAAGATGGAATTAATGCTGAACCTTCAGCTTGGAAGGTTTTGTTCATGAGAACTTCCACATGTCATCTCTTCAGTGGGTGTTGGGGATCAACAGGATCCTTCTCAAGATGTGGGGTGGGAGGTGCCTGATCCATTCAGACCATATTTCTGTTGGACTGTCCCTTCCTGCTGGGATGAAAGAATATCCAGGTACTGCCCCTCAGGAAATGCACATCCTGACTGAGCCTGGAGGTTCCTTGAACACGTGGCTGAAATAATTCAGGAAACAGGAGGATTTATTTACTTTTCCTTCCTAGTTTTTCCTTGTTTTTTCCCCCATTACCAGAAAAAGCTGGTGTCTGGAGTTCTGGGTCTATTTTGGACACCCTGTTAAGTGCTTTTTCAAATGAAAGCCTGAGATTCCCATGTAGGTGAAGAAATGTTATAAAACCCCTGCAGTGAATAAGTCACCTGTGCCACTCCCTGGTCTTCAGAAGTGCTCTGTGAGTGATTGTCCTTGTCCAGACTCAGAACAGGGAGGCTTGCAAAGGCTTTGATGCTTTTGTGCTACAATTCTAATGTTCTTTTATTTCTTCTTCTAGTCTGAAAGGCACTTTATTATGCAAGTAGTTTGTGAAGCAACACAGTGTCCAGACACAAGGGTGAGTGAAAATGATACAGGGGTGAGTGAAAATGGTACGAGGGTGAGTGCAAATGAGTGCCCTGATTTGTCACTTGCCTGGCTAGATCCCCTACCATCAAAAACCAGTTGAAAAGTGGCACGTGATACGAGCAGTGTCTTGCTCAAGCACTGGTGCTTGTGCTAATGCTCAAACAAAATGACTTCTGTGCCTAAAGGCAGAAGCTGGAAGTTTCTGGGAGGGTTTGTGTGGCTGGTTTTTGGGAGGCTCCGTTAGGTGCGGAAAGGGAATCAGCAGGAGGGCTGGGTGGTTCATCTGGGGTGGGCTGGGGGTTTTCAAAGCACTGGGAAAGGTCCCAGCTCTGCTCCATGTTCTGCTCTGGCAGGTACGAGTGGCTGCCTTACAGAACCTGGTGAAGATCATGTCCCTCTACTACCAGTACATGGAGACCTACATGGGCCCCGCGCTCTTCGCGGTGAGTACCCGGGTTGCTCAGCTGGGCTCCTCTTCCTCTTCATCTAAGGGGGAAAGTTTTCCTCCTTTTCCCAGATTATTTTTTTTTTCTTTCTTTCTTTGGCTGTGACTGAATGCTGGGAATCCCTTTTTTTTCCCCCAGTAAAATCCATAAAAGCCAGCCTCAGGTGTTTTTAAAAATAAGCCCCAGACTCCCCAGGACAGGTTGGGTGAGTTGCTCTGCAGTCCCCTGAGGTGCTGATCAGCCTCTCAATGAGGAGATTGTCCCCAGGAGCAGCCACACTCGTGTGGCATCTGATTTCAAACAGTCTTGGATCTCTCACCAGTTGGCCAAGAGCTGGGAAACATGTTTCAGGAGAAGCAACTTGGTAAAGTGTCCTTCTTTCTTTCCTGCTTCTGCAGATAACTATTGAAGCCATGAAAAGTGACATAGATGAGGTGGCTCTACAAGGGATAGAGTTCTGGTCCAATGTCTGTGACGAGGAGATGGACCTGGCCATTGAGGCCTCTGAGGTGAGCTTGGAAATGGCTGCTGGGGAGTTGTGGGAACACCAAACTGGTGTCTTTGGAAGCCCTCCTGTTCTCCCAAGTGTAATTGCCCAGCAAAGCTCTGTGACCAGCCCTGGTGGCTCCATGACCAGCCCTGGTGGCTCCACACCAGCCATGGTGCACTGCTCTGCTGGGACATGGTGTGTCTGTCACTGGAGCTGAGTCCTGAGGCTGCAGGAGGCTGGTGGGCTCAGGCACAGCTTGCAGTTGTGGTCCCAGCTCTGGTGCTGGGAGCTGCCTCACCCCACCCTCAGCTCTGGTGATTTCTTCTGCCAGTTAAGGGAAATGCAAAGCTTGTGGCCAAGGTTGCCCAGGGAGCACCCTTTGGAATTGCCCTCACTAGCCCCTTGGCTTGTTCTGTACCTGATATGAAGTCCTTTGTGTAGCTCCATCTGACCTCTTTGGCTCCCTGGGTGGGATGAGGTTGAGCTGCCTTTTTAAGTGAGGAAGGTGTTTTTCTCAGCAGCCTGGCTGGGAATTGAAGCTACTTGAGAGGAAGTTTCTGTGACAGGTTTGATGAGAACACTCTGTGACACTCAGGTGCTGGTTCTCTGCAAATGGGACCTGACAGCTCCCTGACTCCTTTTGAGCATTCCCAAGTCAACTCAGGCTCCTCCTGGAAGGATTAACCTACATGTGCATTAGGCATGGACACCAGGCACTGGGTGGCACCAGGGGATCCTCAGGATCATGAAGATCTTTGAGCTGTTGCTTTGTTAAAAAGAGCAGCTGGAATTGTTGAGATAAATGTACCATGTTGAAGGGAGAATATTTAATAGAATCATGGAATGGTTTGGGTGGGAAGGGACCTTAAAGATCATCCAGTTCTAACCCCCCTGCATGGGCAGGGACACCTCCCATCAGCCCAGGCTGCTCAGAGCCCTTGGATTACTGGCTGACTGGGAGGCCTGGTGGACTCTGTTAACAATTCTGGAGTCTGTTACAGGCAGGAGTGACACAGTCCTACCCCAGAGCACAAACAGATTGGTCACATTCTGTGTAATACATTATTTATGAGTTAAGTATGAAATTATGGGATGAAATAGAAGTGATCATTATCCCTTACAAAGAATGGGGCTGGGGATGAATTTGGGATATTGTTCTGCATGCAGATGCTGTTGGCATAAATTAGCTGTAGAGATCAATAATAGCTTAGACTTCCAAGGGCTCTGGATGAATCATATCCATCTTTAAAAGCAGCTAAATATATATTTATGTTGAATTCCCAAAAAAAATCAAGGATAAAAGGACAGTCAGCAGCATGTAGGTTTTGTTTATGTACTGAAGACCTTTGGCTGCTTCTCTGGGGGTCACTTGTTAATTACAGGTAACTGCAAACTGAAAAGTATTTATCTTTGTCCCCCATGAGGAGGGGCTCCCTACTTGGATGGAGTGAAAAATTGACTTTGTGTATTAAATATATAGCTGGGGTAGGTGCAGGGCATCCTTGAGGTTCCTGTGTCTTCTGATAACTTGAGTTTTCCTTCTTGAAGGAGAGGAAAACATGCAGAAGAGAACTTGGTACCAACCAATGAGTTCATCATTCAGAGCTCGTGCCTCTCCAACCACTGAGAATCATTTTGTAACCTTTTTTCTTTCCAGGCAGCAGAGCAAGGGAGGCCTCCAGAGCACACCAGCAAGTTTTATGCCAAGGGGGCACTACAGTATTTGGTGCCAATTCTGACACAAACATTAACAAAACAGGTGAGTTGCACAGGGTGAAAACACCAGCACCTGCTCTCAGGTGCTGGGCTGGTGCTGAGGCACAGAGCAACAAACTGGTTGTGGCTCCCTTGCAGGGGTGACTTCTTTGATAGCTTTGGTCTCCAAGGTGCTTTCTGTCCCCTGGGGGGGTCTGAGGGGAGCTGTGGTGGTCCCTGGTCTGTGATGAGGCATCATGCACCACTCTGATGGAATGATGATGCATCCTGTTTGGGGCTGAGACTGGGACTGCACTGGGTGCTGGGCCTTGTGTGTGCTGGGTGCTGCTAACACAGGCTGCTGGTGGTGGTTTCTGAAGAGACTGGGTAGTTACCTGTGTGTCCTAATGACATGTTTGTGAAATCAAAACCAGGAGAGGATTTCTGTGTAATTGGGGATCCAATTCCTGGGATTCTTGAGCTTTTGTTTTTTCAGCTGTGAAGTCCATGTTTATTAAGCACTTCACAGGGACTTGTTTTGGACTGAGTTTCACAGTCTAATCAAAATTAATGGCATCACTTGCTACAGCAGGTCTAATTATAAAAAAAACCCTGTTAATTAAGCCATTGAGGACAGAATTGATTTGGTTTGCTAAGAAAATGCTTGGAGAAACCAGGGAATTGTTTCCCTGTGTTGTGTCACTGTTAGCTTGGCTGCAGAGAGTTCAGGATCAGGAGGTTCTAAAGTGTTAAAAGAGGAGAGATAAAACAGATTGAGGGAATTGAAGCTTCAAAGGAATTTGGGAAGGGGCTGAGGCAACGGTTGAGGGAAGAAGCTCTTCAGCTGGTACATTGGGACACTCTGTGAGGTGATGGCTCAAAGGAGGGAAGTTTCAGCCCAGCTGAGAGAGAAGCAGCCTGGGAGATGCAGGAGGGTGTGTGTGCTGAGCTGCAGCCCTGCAGCTGGTCCAGGTGACTCAGGGAGCTGCATCTCTGGCAGAGAAGCAAGTACGTCCAGACCTGGATGGATTTGTAAAGATAACAGGAGGTAACAAAGGCAACTGGAGTTGATCCAAGGGGATGGAGCTGCCTGGGGCTGGGGAGGGATGTTTTCCCCCAGGCTGACCAGGGGTGCTGTTCTCTTAGGATGAAAATGATGATGATGATGACTGGAACCCCTGCAAAGCAGCAGGAGTCTGCCTGATGCTCCTGGCCACCTGCTGTGAAGATGACATTGTTCCCCATGTCCTGCCCTTCATTAAAGAACACATTAAAAACCCAGACTGGCGATACAGAGATGCAGCTGTGATGGCTTTTGGGGGCATTTTGGAAGGACCAGAGCCTAACCAGCTCAAACCACTAGTCATACAGGTAAGAGTCTTCTGGGAGGCTTGTAGAGCACACACTGTGATTTATGTAGAGGCTGCCTGCTTGGCATGGTGTTCCTGTTCCAGGGAAAAGCCAAAGGATGCCACCTTGGAATTGTGTTGTAGAGAGATCTGGTGGTTGGGTTATAGCTTTGAGTCACAGGGACATGCAGGACACCTGACTCAGACCTGTCAGTTCTCAAGTCCTCCCCTCTGTGGAGTAACTATAAATTTTAATATATTGAGAACAATGTCCTTACTGGATCTAGAGTGTCCTGCCCTCCCCAGTTTATCCTTAGAGGGAATGTATTGACATCAGAATCAATGGCTTGGATTAAAACTAGAAGAGGGGAGATTTAGATTGGATGTTAGGAAGAAATTCTTCAGTGAGGGTGGCCCAGGTTGCCCAGAGAAGCTGTGGCTGCCCCATCCCTGGGGGTGTTGAAGGGCAGGTTGGATGGGGCTTGGAGCAGCCTGGGCTGGTGGGAGGTGTCCCTGCCCATGTAGAGGGGTGGAACTACATCTTTAAGCTCCATTCCAACCCATTCTGGGATTCTATGATTTCCACACCTTGCATTTGATCACATCTTTCTTCTGACCACGATGACCTCCTAGGCAATGCCAACTTTAATAGAGCTAATGAAGGACCCCAGCGTGGTGGTGCGGGACACGACGGCCTGGACCGTGGGCAGGATCTGTGAGATGCTGCCTGAAGCTGCCATCAATGACATTTACCTCGCCCCCCTGCTGCAGTGTCTGATGGAGGGCCTGAGTGCTGAGCCCAGGGTGGCCTCCAATGTCTGCTGGGTAAGGTGCCTCTGTGCTCTTGGACCTCTCCTGAGTCTGGATCCACAAGGGGAGTGCAGCTCATACTCACATTTGTGAACACACATATAAATACACATATGTGCTTGTGTGTTGGCTCACAATGTCATGGGTTTCCAAGAGGACTTGTGGCTCTGGTGGGAAAGAATAAAGGAAGAAATGGATAAAAATGTTAATATTCAGTGAGTGTAGTTAGAAAATGCCCTGGAAGCTGTCCTGGGTGACAGGGGATGTTCAGAAAGGCTTGCTAGAGTGTGGCTCTTGGGGGCAGCTGGATTGCCTTCATAATGCTAAGGGAGATACTTGTTTCCCATTACCTAAACCAGCTTCTGCACTGGTTCCAGAACTAAATTGAGGAGCCTGAGATGTTTTTGGTTCCCTTAGAGCTGCAGTCCCTTGGGTTGGTCTGCAGAGTTCAGGTGTGTCTTCATCCTGATGCATGTCTGTTCCAAGGAGAGTATCTGATCTTTCATTCTAAAGAGGATGTGTCCCTGCCTGCCTTTTAGGAGAGCTGCTCAATCAGAGTTGAGAGATGAGGATTTGCATGTCAAAACAAGTTTTAGAAATGACAGCATTTGTTCTCTTAGTGTTCCAGAGGTCTGAAGACTTCTAGTCAGCACAGAAGCTTTCCCTGATCCGTTGGTCCTGGCAAAAGTCCATGTCATTGTGGCTTTTGTCTGCTGGAGATGACTATTACTCTGTGTTTGTAGAGTGAAATGAAAATCTGGAGGCTTCCAACTCCTCTGATCCACCTTTCTCTCAGAGCAGCTACAGTTGCTCTGCAGCTGGGAGCTGGAGCAGCCCACAGCCTTGTCTCAACTGGATTTTAACTGGGTAGAACCTGTTGAGGTTCAAGCAACCTGCCTCTCTCCAGTTGATTCTTGACAGCTCCCAGTTGAGACCAGTGACAGTCTGCAGACATTTGTGTGCAGCCAGCCTGCCTGCTTTCTGTCTGAACATTATGCTTTAAATCCTGGACATCTTTACCACTGTTGCACCAAAACTCCAGGAGCTGTTCATGAGGAGAGTCCTTAATCCTGTTTGGGGAGGTTTTTTGGGGTGGTTTTGTTAGAATGAAATATGTATTTATATATGTATCTAATTTCTGGGTTTGTGAGGGTAAAACTTAATTGAGTAACAGGAATTGTTGTTGTGTGTTTCAGGCCTTCTCTAGTCTTGCTGAAGCTGCCTATGAAGCTGCAGATGTGGCTGATGATCAGGAAGAACCAGCAACTTACTGCTTATCCTCCTCATTTGAGCTAATAGTCCAGAAACTTCTGGAGACTGCAGATAGGTAACCCCAAACCAGCTGCCTTGAGCTCTGCAAAGATGCTTTGCTTTTATGATGACTTCAGGCTTAGATCTGAATGGTGGTTTATCAGAAACAGGCTTTTTTTTGGGTCTTGTTATCACACAGAATATAGGATGCTAATCCCCAGGAAGAAAAGCTATTCACACAGAATAATTTCTCAGTATTTTGGCCAGATCTGCTTTTAGTAAGTCTGGGCTTCTTCCATGGTTTGCTTTGAAGTTTCCAAGCATGGTGTAAGACTCTGCACATCTTCAGCAGTGATAAAACTCTTCAGTTTTGCTATGAGGCCACTGAATAATCAGGATTGCAGCAAGAGATAATTGTGTGTGTTGTTCCTTTTCCTGGGATTGTTCCATGCTGTTGCTGGGTGTTTCATCCACTCACAGGTATTCCCAGAAGAGCTGAGGACCTAGTTAAGCTGCCTACTGTCCTTTTCCCATCTAAGCTGAAATATAAATAGATAAGGCAAAGCATATTTTTTTCCCCCAGCTCTGCAGATGCAAAAATAAGGGGAATGCTGAATTCTGCCTTGAAGGGTCACATGAATCTTGACAGCTCAGAGTTCAATCCTTGGATCAGTTCAATCCTCAGCTGAAGCTTTTTGCTGCAGGACTCCATCTTCTTAAATGGTGTCCCTGTCTGAACAGTTCAAAGCCTAAACTCTTCCTGTCTAATTTACATCCCACCAGGAGCTTCATGCCTGGCACAACATCACTCATTTTAGCTCAGGTCTTGGCTGTCTTGATTTCCAATTCAACACCCTCACCAGCCTCTTGGGGGGCTGTCAGGGGGGCAGCAATTTGTGCTGAGACCATCCCAGGCAGGGTAGCAGCACCCTGGAAAATGGGACTTTGGAGGCTTTTTCTGCTCCCTGACTTGCTGCCAGTGACTGAAGAAATTAGAAATCATTATTAGCAGCAGATGAAAAATATGTGCTAAAAGTGGCTTCACAAAATTCACTTACTTTCAAGTCTTGGATTACAAGAATGCAAGTGCTTCTGCTTGTCACAACACTAAAATTTACTTTAAAAAAAAAAGAAAAAGACTGTTTCTAAGCACTGGGAGCTGCAAATAAATTCCTTCTGTTACAGACCTGATGGACACCAGAATAACTTGAGGAGTTCTGCATATGAATCTCTGATGGAAATAGTGAAAAACAGTGCCAAGGACTGTTACCCTGCTGTCCAGAAGACAACTCTGGTCATCATGGAACGACTTCAGCAAGTGCTGCAGATGGAGGTGGGTCCAGCAGAGCTCCCAGACCCCCTGGGGCCTTTTTCAGGGGGAAAAAAAGTCAAATGTGATGCTGCCCTTGGGCTGTGGATTCAGCTGGGGTAGGAAAAGGAGCTTTGTTGCTGACTGTGTGTCTTGTATGATGAGGTTGTGGGGGTTTTATTATAAATAGGTAGATACTATATATAATCTATATCTAGACATTCAAGTTCTGAGCAGCACCTCTTAAATTTGAAGAAGCAAATGTTGATAAAATTGAGCCTTGGTGCTGTCAGGATCTGCTGGGTTTGCTTGGGCTGCAACACAGGCTTTTCACACCTGGGTTTTGTTCTTTTCCAGTCACATATCCAGAGCACTTCAGACAGAATCCAGTTCAATGATCTTCAGTCTCTTCTTTGTGCTACTCTACAGGTAAGTTCCTGCCTCCTGTGCTTGTGGTGATGAGAGAAAGGTGTTGGTAGAGTCATTTCTGTGCCCCTGAGGATGCAGGCTTGGTCCTGGTGATGAGATCTGAGAGAGGAAATTGGATCTGGTGTCCCAGCTGACACGTGGGAGGTGACACAAGGTTCACAAGGCTTCAGTGGAGCACAACTTAGAAAATTGAGGGCAGTATGAATAACTGCCTGGAGCAGGTGGAAGGTTGTGGGTGCTTCAGGTTGGCTCTGATGTTGGCTACAGGCTGAACAATTGCTTTGGTTGGCACAGAGGAAAGGGGAAAAAAAAAAACCCCACAACCTCCATAACAGCTTTAATTTGTTCATCTGCCTCTTGTGGTTGGTGTTCTTATTTAAAATGGCACTAATTAAAATGCACTGAGTGTCCTTGAAATTAAACATCTGGTAATGAGTAGCCCATGTGACTGGGAGTACAAGTGCAATTCAGTTCTTTGCTTATTCCTGCAGAGTCCTGAAAACAGCTGCTTTTTTTTTTTTTTTTTCCTTCAAAAAACCCCCTGATGGATCAGCCCGTGGTGTGTGGTTGTGCAGCAGGAAGGGGGTGCTGTGCCCTCAGGCCTCCTGTACAAGACACTGCTTTGAAACAGCCTGTGAGGGCAGGTTGGGAGAGTTGGGGTGTTCAGCCTGGAGAAGAGAAGGCTCCAGGGAGACCTGAGAGCAGCTTCCAGTGCCTGAAGGGGCTCCAGGAAAGCTGGGGAGGGACTTGGGACAAGGGCAGGGAGGGATGGGATGAGGGGGATGGATGAAAACTGGGAGAGGGAGATGGAGGTTGGACATGAGGAGGAAATTCTTTGCTGTGAGGGTGGTGAGAGCCTGGCCCAGGTTGCCCAGAGAAGCTGTGGCTGCCCCATCCCTGACAGTGTTGAAGGGCAGGTTGGATGGGGCTTGGAGCAGCCTGGGCTGGTGGGAGGTGTCCCTGCCCATGCAGGGGGTGGCACTGGGTGATCTTTAAGGTCCCTTCCAACCCAAGCCATCCCATGATAAGATTTTATATAGATCCAGTGTCTGTGCAGCTCAGAGAAGAAAGGAGGGGTGTCTTGCAGAGCAGAGTGTCTGTCTAAACTCCCATTTACTCCTTTCCTGGGTAGTGTTACCTGTTCCCTGCAGTTTTTCTTCCCCCCTTTTTGGCCCAGGCCAGGGAGCCTTTCCCTGCAGGTACCTCCTGTTCCTATGAGATTTACTTCCCTTGGAGGTCTCCTGGTGTTGTCTCCAGGTTGTTTTAAAAATAACTAACTTCATCCTTGCAGCTCAGAAGCCTGTAGCATCAGCTCTTCCTGCCACTCTCCAATGTTTAGGGTAATTTTTCCAATAATGGGGAGGTGGAAGGAATCTGTCTTGGTGGGCTGCAAGGGGGCAGTGCCTGGACTCTCCTGGGCACAGTGGAATCACTCACCCCTTTCAGGATATCTCTGCCTGTGGGAGTTGAGGATCAGGTGGAATTAAACTGCTGGGGTTGAATTTGTGAACGTCTGTTCCTTCAGCATCAGGAAATCTGAACTTGAAGCATTTGCAGGAGTTGCAGCAGATACTTCAATACCACAAAGTAAAAATCAGCAGGGAGGGTTTTTTTTTTTATTTCAGCATTGCAAAGTCAAGTGCCCTGCTTTGGTACAGACTTCCTCTCTACTGCTGGAAATACAATTCTGAACATCCAGCAGGGGAAAAAAACACTTGTTAATATTTAAATGAAACAAGAAGATCAAGATCAACTATTTAAGCAGCCAAAGTCAATCTCTTTGGAGTGACTCAGTATTGAAGAATCAGGCTCGAAATAATAATTTTCCTCTGCAGGTGAAAGATTCAGTCTTTTCCTTTTGTAGGAAATGCAAGTTTATTTTAAATAAGGATCCAGCAAAGCTGTTTTGTAGTTGACAGGCTGTGAAAGGGGTGATTGGAGCTGTACAGGAGGAGGAGAGGGTGGGTTCATGTCAGGTATTGAGGTGTTTCCCTGCTCCTTTGCAGGGTGCTGGGGGACACAGAGCACCCACATGCTCACCAACCTGCTCTGCCCTCCAGAAACTTGCTCTGCTCCTCCAACACCTCAGTGCTAAACGTGTTCCTGCAAACCTGTTCTCATAGAATCATGGAATGGTTTGGAAGGGACCATAAAGACCATCAGGTTCCAAACTCAGGGTCACCTCCCAGCAGCCCAGGCTGCACAAACCTCATCCAACCTGCCCTTGAAACATCTCCAGGGATGGGGCAGCCACAACCTCCTTGAGCAACCTGTTCCAGCACCTTCTTACCCTCATGGTGAAGAATTTCTTCCTGATGTCCAATCTAAATCTCCCCTCTTCCAGTTTAAAACCATCACCCCTTGTCCTGTCACTGGTGCAAAGCCCCTCCCCAGATTTCCTGGAGCCCCTCCAGGTACTGGATTGTTTGCATTTGCAAACATTTGCATTGGTTGTATGGTAATTTATTCTCTCTTCACCCTGGGTGGGAGAGGTCTGACTGCTCTGAGTAATAAGGGCATTTTTATGTCACATTTCTCCAGTTTAACTCCCTGGTGCAGAAGCACAGGTCACATTCAGCCCTTGCTTGTCAGTAAGAGGTTGAGGTCACATTGCTGGGATGGGAAAAAGCTGGGTGGTTTTTTTTTTAAATAGGGCCAAATTTGGGCTGGTCACATTTAATGCCAGCTTAGAAATGGCAAGGCTGGAGAACAGCCTATGCAGCAGGAAAGGTAAATTCAGCTGGCTCACTGAATGCAGCCCAAATGAATGGGGCTTTGCACCCGCCCTGACAAAGCACATTTCGGCAGCAGCAGAGTTCAAACAGCAGCTTCATTTTTAGCAAAAGCCCAACGTGGTCACGAGCATCAGGAGCCAGCTCAGGGGATGGAAATGCAGGATTCAGCTTGGCATAGATGGAAGCAATTCCAATCTCTCTCTCTCTCTCTCTCTCCTCTCTGTTCCCACCCAGAACGTCCTGCGGAAGGTGCAGCACCAGGATGCTCTGCAGATCTCTGATGTGGTGATGGCCTCTCTGCTGAGGATGTTCCAGAGCACAGCAGGCTCAGGGGGTGTGCAGGAGGATGCCCTGATGGCAGTCAGCACCCTGATTGAAGGTCAGGCTTGTCCTGCAGAGCTTGGGGCAGAGCTGGGTGGTGGCTTCCTTCTCTTTTGGACAGAATTGCTGAATGTTGGGGGTTGGAAGGGACCTCTGAAGACCATTAAGTCCAACCCCTCTGCCAGAGCAGGACCAAAAACTAGGGCAGGTCACTCAGAAAGGCATCCAGACAGGTCTTGAAAGTCTCCAGAGAAGGAGACTCCATGCCCTCTCTGGCCAGCCTGTCCCAGGGCTCTGTCACCCTCACAGAAAAATTCTTCCTCGTGTTGAGGTGGAACTTCCTGTGCTTGAGTTTGAATCCATTGCCCCTCCTCCTGTTGCAGGGCACAAGTGACAAGAGGTTGTCCCTGCCTTCTTGACACCCAACCCTCATGGATTTTTAGACATACAGGTCTCTGTGCTGCTGCAGGACAGGTTGAACCTTAGCAATTCCTCCTCACTGCTCCCTGTGAGCTCTGGTGAGGTTGTGGGTTTGGTCAGGGGTGGGTTTTTAGCCATTGGTCTTGTTGAAAAGAAATGGTGGTGACAGAGATCAGTGTTAGTGTGGGCCAGAATGGGTGAAGGGAAATAAACTTTGGGTTGTGGGGTTCCAGGGAGTTTGAGCTTCATGGTTTGGGTTTAGGAGATGGTGATAGATGGTCTGGAGCTCCAGGAACACACACTGTTGTCTGAGCAGGAAAAGTGAGGTGTAACCTCACTGTCCAACCTCTTTCAAGGGCAGGTTGGATGGGGCTTGGAGCAGCCTGGGCTGGTGGGAGGTGTCCCTGCCCATGCAGGGGGGTGGGACTGGATGATCTTTAAGGTCCCTCCCCACCCAAACCAGTCCAATTCTGTGAACACCTCTGTGTTTTGGACATGGGTCCTCAAGGGAGATCAGTTTGCAAGGAGGCTCCTTTGAGTCTTCCCTTTCTCCAGAGCTGTTCTGGCTGGCCTGTTGAGGGTCTGAGCAGGTGACAGGGCCCAGCTGTGGTGGCAATACCTGCCTGGGGAGGACACAAGATGCTTTGCAGTGCAGCAGAGCTGGGTTTGGCTTTTTGGAGTAGCCCCTTCAAGATGTATTTCACTGATGCTCAAGTTTTGTCTGAGAATCCATTTGTTCTGCTTCTGTGGAACATCCAGGTACTGCTTCTGGGTGGAATATAATGGTGGGTTTCTCTTGTGTTGAACCTCCAGCAAATACATCAGAGGTTGGGATATTTTTTTTTCCTAACTGGGATACTTTCCATGCTCAGTCCTAGGTGGAGAGTTCCTGAAGTACATGGATGCCTTCAAACCCTTCCTTGGCATTGGACTGAAGAACTATGCTGAATACCAGGTAGAGCTCAAACCAGGCAGCCCTGGGTTTAAATTCTCAGCTGCTGAGTTCAGCACAACTTCTGGTGATGGAGCCCTGTAGACTTTAATTACTGGTTGCACACACCAGTTTAGGCTCTTTAGTGTAATTCAGCAGAAAGAGGCCAAGTCACTGAAGCCCCTGTTTGCACAGTGGCTGCATGTGAGTTGGCCTTGATGGGGAAGGAGGCTGCTGCTGGCTGTGGGTCTCCAGTAGAAAGTCAAGCCATGGTCCTCACCATGGGGTGGATGTTCAGACCCACCTGGCTGCTGAACTTGTTGGTGTTGGTTCAGACCAAGCACCTGCTGCTTTGGTGGTATCTGGATCTCTCTCCCTCCCCTGTGGAGAAGCAAGCTCAGCTCTTGGCAGCTTTCTGATACCAGTGGTTAATGAAGCAGGGGCTCATCAAGGTCCTTCTCCTCCTCCCTGCTGGAGTGGCTGCAGCCCCTCCCCCCTGCTGGGGGCTCCAGGAAGCTGAAGCTGTCAGGACAGAGCAGGGAGGACTGAATCACTGGAACCACTGGGTGGGTGTCTGAGTTGCTGTTCTGTTTGCAGGTCTGTCTGGCTGCAGTGGGCCTGGTTGGTGACTTGTGCAGAGCCCTGCAATCCAACATCTTGCCTTTTTGTGACGAGGTTATGCAGCTGCTCCTGGAGAACTTGGGGGTGAGTGTTTACCTTCTCATTAGCCCAGTTAGTAACAGTTGGCTTGCACGCTGAGAAGAAAGTGGGAGGTGGGAGAAGCAGAAGTGTTAGGCATGCTCTGAAGATCCCATGTTTGACAACTATCTTGCTTACTATTTGAATGGAATCCAAATTTAGGGGGGGGGGAGGATTCACATTTCAAGTCAATGACTTCCTTTATTAGCTCCTCCCCCCTCTATGCTGAACTGCAGCTGAACATGATGGTGCTGAACTGTCTTCCAGAATGAAAATGTCCATAGGTCTGTGAAGCCTCAGATCCTCTCAGTGTTTGGAGATATTGCCCTGGCCATTGGAGGGGAATTCAAGAAGTACCTGGACGTTGTACTCAACACCCTCCAGCAGGCTTCCCAAGCACAGGTTGATAAGGTAGGCACTGGGGCATGTTCCACATCCCTTCCTTAAAGTCATGATTGAGTAAGAGCTGCAGAGATGTCCCCAGGGCATTGCTGATCTGTGCTTTCCTGCTGCCTTTCCAGTCTGACTATGACATGGTAGATTACCTGAACGAGCTGAGGGAGGGCTGCCTGGAGGCCTACACTGGCATCATCCAGGGCCTGAAGGGAGACCAGGAAAACGTGCACCGTGAGTACTGGGTCCTGTCGTGGGGATCTAAGCCTGGAATGGCAAAGGGAGATGGGAAGAATTTGACTTGGACAGGCTGTTCCATGGCTGTTGTCACAATACATACCTATTCTTTATCCTTGTTCGCTCCCTTCTGCCTGCCCCCAGGAGCAGGGACTGGTTTTACAGCCTTCACTGTGGTTCCTCCAGCACATTTTCTCTGAGAGCTCTTCTGGAGCCAGATCCTGGCTGTTTGGGGGTGCACAGGAACCCCTTTTAAAGGGCAGAGTGTTCCCCAGGAGCTGTGTTTCACCCTGCTCATACCAAGCTGTTCCCTTGCAGCGGATGTGATGCTGGTGCAGCCCAGGGTAGAATTTATCTTGTCCTACATTGACCACATTGCTGGAGACGAGGATCACACCGACGGGGTGGTGGCTTGTGCTGCTGGACTGATAGGGTAAGCAACCCCAGCCTGGCTCAGCTGACAGCACACTCAGGTGGGCAGGAATCCTTGGACAACAGTCTTGATGTTTGAAGCTGCATTTTGATCTGGAGGATTTAATGTCAGTGTTTCTCCAGTCTAGTGTTGGGTGTTTAAGGTGGTGAAGGGGTTGTGCAGGTGAGGCCCTTTCACTGACAGGGTGAAAACCAGCAGGTAGAAGTGTAAGCTGGATGTGTGCTACAGGAATTCCACATCTAGGGTTTGTCAGGGATGACCTGGGCTTCAAAACAAACCACCCCACCCTCAGTTCCCAGAGTCTGGAGGGATTCAGGCCAGAGTGTTTTGATTCCTTTTCTGTTGCATTGAGCTGAGGGGAGCATCAGGGAGCTCAGGCTTTGGACAGGAGCTCAAACGTCTCTGGTTAGTCACAATTTCAGCAAACTGTTCAGCTCTGCTGCTGCAATTAGTGACCATATGCAGCATTTAAAAAAGGACATGAGCTGTGAGTCAGATTTCTTTTTGCTAGCAAGAGCTGATCAGAGTGGTGCTGGCACATCTGCTGGCAGTGCTCAGCCTCAAAAGCTTTTCCTTTCTTCTTCAGGGATTTGTGTACAGCATTTGGGAAAGATGTACTGAAATTAGTAGAAGCTAGACCCATGATACATGAACTGCTAACTGAAGGAAGAAGATCCAAGACGAACAAAACAAAAACCCTTGCTACCTGGGCGACTAAAGAACTGAGAAAACTGAAGAACCAAGCTTGGTAAGGGATTACACCCACCTCCTTTTCATGCTGCATAATTAGGAAATTGGCTAAACTCCTGAGCCTGAAAGAGCTGCTTCACAAAAGCCTTGTTCTCTAGGAGGTTGTTTCTCAGTTATTTTCCTGTAAACAAGCCCCATCTGTGGTCCTGTCTGTCAGAACACACAGTGAGGAGTGTGGTGTGAACCCCTGGGCTTCCACAGCACCAGCTGCAGACTGGGGGGCTTCTTGCTTTGTGGGATGTCACCTGGGCTCCTCCAGACATGGGGCTGTTGAAGCCTGTTGGCTTCTCAGTCCTGCTGGGGGTTCAGGGACCCAGCTGGTTGACATTTGCAGTCATGGTTTAGTTTTAGATAGTCCTGTGAGGAGCAGGGATTGGATTTGATGATCCTTGTGGGTCCCTTCCATGCCCCAAATCCGTGATTCTACTGAAGCACCTTTTAAAAGGAGGGGCATGATGGTGCATCTGCCTTTGGGAGGGGACATAGAGGTTGGATATTAGGAAGGAATTCTTTGCTGTGAGGGTGGTGAGACCCTGGCCCAGGTTGCCCTGGGAAGCTGTGGCTGCCCCATCCCTGGCAGTGTTGAAGGGCAGGTTGGATGGGGCTTGGAGCAGCCTGGGCTGGTGGGAGGTGTCCCTGCCCATGCAGGGGTGGGACTGGATGATCTTTAAGGTCCCTCCCAACCCAAACTATTCCATGATTCTATGAATAAGCCTGTTACAGCTTTGTCACCCAAATAAGAAATTCCTTAGTATCCTTAATATTTCCTTTTTAATCATTTTTTCCACTTCCTGCACATTTTACCTCCTGAATGTTTGACTTGGTGTTTTGGGTTGTTGTGTCTATTATAAACAAACCCTTTTTGCCTGCAGATCTGTTACCATTGGGATGACACCTGAGAACCCCCACTGGAAATCTCCAATCTTTTGAAAAAAAAAACCAACAAAACAAAACAACCAACAAAACCAACCAACCTGGAAGTGAGGAGTGTGCACGGATGCTGAATGTTTGGGAATGAGAGGATGAGTGAGTGAGGCTTGAAACACACCACATTGAAAATCCCGCCGCGGGCAGGGAGCCCAGCACGGACTTGGTGGAAAACCTGGAAAGCCTGGCACCTTGGGAAGAGGGAAGGACCTGTTTGTGTCCATGTCATGAGTCTCTTCTTCCAACAGACCAGGACTGGCTTCTCCGTGGTGGCCAGCGCTGAAGGGAGAACAGAGAAGGAAAACTTGGGAGGAGAAGGAAAACTGGGTTTGGTGCTTTTTGAGGTCTGGCTTGGGCTGCTGGAGAGAGAGAGAGAGAGAGAATGAGCTGGAGCCTGGATCTGCAGGGATAAATGGAGAGAAGGGTGAAGGATTTTCAGTCTAGGAGTGAGTGTGTGTGAATGAGCTGGTATCCACATTCTCAACTTCGAGTCATTGCAGTTTATCTTTTTCCCAAGAGAAACAAAAAAGGGTTAGTTGTTGCATTTCATCAAACTAACTGAAGTTCAGTCTACTGATGCAGCCTAAGAGATGTAAAGCAGAAATACAAAAATAGAGATGAAAAAGGAAAAAAAAAATTTAAAAAAAGAGAAAAACAGACAAATGACAAAAAAAAAAAAGCAGAGGAAAGTTGCTCTTTAGGGCTTTTTATTTTAGGGAAACACTGACGAATGTTCAGAGCTCCCGTTCTGAGACGCTTTTCATGATCTTGTTTCATCAAAGCGCCTTTTCTTCCTTCATATTGTTCAACTGTGAATGTAGAAATGGGGGAAAAAAACCACAAAAAGCCCCTCTCGAGTCAATGGGGACAAAAAAAATAAACCCCACCAAAAACAAAACCAACCAAACCAACCCCCTCTGGCGTTCGGGGGGAGGAGAAATTGTCCAACGGGATTTCAGGCTTCAAAAAGCAACAAAAAGATCAGTGGTCAAAGTGCTCTGAATTGGCAGTGAGAAGGCAAAGGGAAAAGAGAAAAGATCTCTCCTGACTTTGTACTGTAGCAGCCCGAACATCCACCCCCCCCCAAAACAAATAAATTGTGAGAAAGAGTTGAAAAACAAAAGAAAAAAAAAAAAACTTCAGGTAAACATTTTGGATTGCAAAAAAAAAAAATAGAAGGAAAAAAACAAACAACAAAAAAAGGGGAGAAATTCAATGTTGAAACAAAATCTGATAAAAAATGCCATTTGGAAACTGCTCAGCCTTTTGTGCTCTTTATTTGATCCGATTTAATGTGGAATCTTGGTCTCTTGCTGCACTTCAAAAACAAAACAAAACATTCAAAAAAAAGAAAAAAGGAGGAAAAAAAAAAAGACATTTATATAAAATATATATTTACTGACTGGAGCTACACGAGACGGCACTTGTAAAAGGTTCTATTTTTCCACTGCAGTTGAAGATTAATAAAATGGTGTCAAACATTCCCCAATACTTCCTTTTTTTTTGTATTCTTGGTCTTTCCAGCAAAAGGGGAAACCCCATTAATGATTTTTTTTAATTATTATTTTTCTTATTATTTTATTTTTCAGTAGAGTAGGACCAGTCTGATGGGCAACTCAGCAATGAATTGGCTGCTTCCCCCATCGTGCAACATCTTGACTTTTCCCAGGCAGGATCAGGATCCTTCTGTTTTCCTTTTTTCAATGAGATGTTGGGGTTTTTTTTTCTTCTTCTTTTTCTGAGGAGGAGTTCCTTGCTTATCCTAGATCCTCAGCAATAAGCCAAGACAAAAGGAAAAAAACCACAAACCTGGAGGAGGTGCAGGGTTTGGAGACTTTCATTTTGGTTTCTTTCATTTCATTTTTGAAGAATGCAGCTGTGGAGACTTTTTTACCAGCATTTAAATCTGCAGTTTATTTTAACATGGGCATTTTTTAAAGCTGCTCGTGGGAGGGGAGAGTAGAAAACCTTAAGCAGTATTTCTTTTTTTTAATTATTATTTTCTTTGTTGTTTTTTTTCCTAAAAAGCAGGCAAGGGATCTGCTTTGATTCCCCAGTTTCCTTTTCCCAACTCTGATCCTTGGATCCAGGACAGTGGAGCCCACTTTTGTTGCCCATCTGCACTGCAGCATCCAGAATAGCTCTTGTACAGGGTATCAGATAATGTGCCTTTCAGTGCTGGGTTCAGGTTGCAGTCCAAGTGCCGACTTTGAACCAGTGTACAAAACAAAATAAATGAAATAAAATCCAATTCCCAGGTGTTTTCAGAGGAGAGAGGAGGAGCTCTGTGAGCTGGGAGAGCCAGTCAGCTCTGGAGCACTGACTTAGGGAGAGGCCTGGGTCACATTTCTAGTAATGCCTTTTCTTTTTATTTTGTTTTCTCGAGGTTGGGGGTGGGATTTCCTAAAAAAAAAAAATGCTAAAAAAAGAAAAAAGCCATTCCTGAAGTTGGGGAAGGGGCGTGGAGGGAAGAAACCTGATCATTCCTCAGTGCTACCTGTTTCTGTCCTGTGTGGCTGTTCAGCTGTAGACAGCAGGAGAATAAAGTACACTGAGACAGTAGTGGAAATAAACTTGTGTCTGGCCTGTTTGTTTTGGGGCTTTTTCTTGGGGTTTTGGGGGGTTTTTTTTCGTTGGTTTTGTTCCAGGGAACCAGTTCTCAGGAGGAATTGCAGCCACGTGGTGATGAGCAGGAGCTGCTCTGCAACCCCTGCCCCTCTTATCCCTTAATCCCTTTACTGCTGGCTGTACAGGCAGGGCCAAAAACCTATTTTAAATCCTTATTTATTTTTTAGGAGGTGATTTCACTGCTCGGCAGACTAAAAATCAAAGATTTATTCTGTTAATAATGTCTTTTTTTCCCTTTTCAAAGTGCTGATTTCAGCCCGGGAAGCTGCAGAGCTGTTACCACGAGGGGTGAACTCCCAAGCTCATCTCTTGCTGCAGGTGGGGGGAAACGTTTTCATTTCTTCAAGTGCCCATTTAATGCAATCCTGGAATGTCAGCTCCTCACTGTGGTGCTGAGGGAGGTGCTTCAGTGGTGGCCTTGACAGTGCTGGGTCAGTAATTCCCTCCTTCCAAGTCCCACCGTTCACAGATCCTAAAGGCCTTTCCCAGCCCAAATGAATTGATGATTTTAAGCTTGATCAACCTACACTTGGTCAATTTGCTCGTTGTCCTTAGCCAAGGAACTGGGTCTTTGATGCTCCTCTACCTCCCAAACCTCCCAGCACCATCCCCGTGTCACCACCCACCCAGCAATAACCCCTGGGCAGGATCCCCCACGGGTGGGCAGGACCCACTGATTGACCTTCTAAAAAAGAATTATCATTTAAAAAGCCACTTTATTTTGGTTCCCTTTCTTCCTCCCCCCCTGGCTGCTGCCTGGTTTTCCCTCTCCAGCTCCCCCGCGGAGCCTGGCGCAGACGGGCTGGGTGGGTGGGTGCAGTTTCCTCTCCGGGGGAGCTGGAGGTGACAGCAGTTGTGTCATCAGCTCTGTGTGACACTCCAGGGATAGTTGGGGCCCTTGCGAGGCTATTTCTGGGAGCAAGGAGCTCAAGTCTTTTCTCCTGACTCTGGATTTGGATTATTTTTGCACCTATTTTTTTCCCCTGGCTGGGAGCAGGGGGATGTGCTGAGCCCTGGGGCTGGAGAGGAGAAATAAACAACTCACAATTGGATTTTGGAAGCTGGGAGGTGATGCCTTGTGGCCAGGGAGCCCTGGGAAGTGATGCCACAGCTCCCAGTCTGGCACTTGCTGGAGGCAGCACTCGGTGGCAGGATGGCAGGAATGGGGACAGGGTGGTGAACGTGGCCCCTGAGCTGCTGGAACTTCAACTTCCCAGCTGAGGGGACTGGAATTTCACTGCTGTTCTTGTCCCTTGTTGTGTTGGTGGCAGGTGGGAGGAACCTGCTCAGCTGGAGCCTGGGGACCTGGGCTCTCCTGCCACAACCCAGATCCTGGAGGGTCCAGACAGGAGATGCCCAGGAGCAGGATATGCTAGAGCTGAGCCAGGATCGGTGTGACCTGGGATGGGCTGAGCTGCTCCAGGACGTGCTCCAGGGTGGGGACTGGGGAGGTTTCTCTGCTCGCAGGGGGTGCAGCTTTCCCAGCCTGATCCTCCCTGGATCCTCCTCCTCTGGCTGCTCCTTCTTCCTTCCCTTGGCCGTCCCTGTGGCAGCTCCCAGGGCAGCTGAAAAGCTTTTCTTTCCTTTATTCACTGTGACCTCCTGTGCCCTGTCCCCTGCACCAGCCCCGGGGGGTGGGACCACATCCCCCCGCCCCACCTCCCATCCCCTCCACCGCACTGGGGGAGGGGGGGGCTGAGGCCGTCTTGCTGTTTTCCTTGTGTCTAAATTAACTTCCCAACCTGATGGAAAACCTTAATTTGCACTTCAAAGGGCTGTGCAGCAATCTGCCAGCCCGAGCTGCCACTCGGGATTTTTCCAGGGCCCTGTTTGTGGCACAACCCGGCCCCACAGCTCCTGCCTGCCCCTTTCACCTCCCCACCCCCCCCACCCCGAGATCTCTGGTGCTCTCCTTGTCCCCCCATGACCTCCCCCAGCCCCCTAGAACCGTTGATTTCTCCAGGCCATGCACTGAAGGCAACAATTCCCGGGCAGAAACTCAGATGGAAGCAGCCACACTTGGCTGTCCCAAGCCTTGGTGCCCACCAAGGCTCCAAAACCCCCCGTACAGCACGTGGCTCCTGCTCCAGCTGTGGGAATCGACCAACACCCCTTGAGCAGAACCCCATCAGTGCCAGCCCGGGGTGGGCAGGGGTCCAGGGACCCCCCTGGAGTGGCCCTGCCCTGTCTCTGTGCTGCTGG
>NW_009952151.1:2119120-2131143 GCF_000747805.2 Chaetura pelagica | reverse complement strand
CTATGAGCAAGGAGGCTGCCTCAGCTCTTTCAAGAGATGATGCTATTCTAAGGCAGTAGTATTGAAGTTCAGATTATTTGGAGGAGAGAATAAATGTCAGTGTGAAGGTACCCTGAGAGGGTGCTGCAGGAGAAGCTGGCCTGCAGGCATGCAAGCAACAGCTACCTGCAGAGTGTCAAATCATCTTCCTCCTCCATATACTCTTTGTTCTGTCTCAGGATAGAAGCAAACTCTCTGTGCCTCTACCATGGCCGCCTAGTTTTGTTCTTTTTCTGATTAGATAAAGTGAATTTTCTTGGCAGTTGGAAAAAAACCCAAACAACAAATAGCTGTTTTACCAGACAGAGCTGGAGTCTGATATTTTCCCAAGCAAAATGGTCCCCATGCAATTTCTTCTTTCTCTCTCCTCTTCCCATTTCTTCTGTGTTTTCATTACGGCTTTCCCACTTCCTTGGCTCTCCTGTGAGTGATGGTCATGCCCTTGAAAGAGCAGGGGTGAAATCAGAGAGGTGATCACAAAAATATCACTGGTTTTGTTGGTTTTCTTCCCCCTCCACTGGTCGCACAGACATCAGCCACCTCCAAGGAGTCTCCCAGGCAGTGACAGTAGCAGGACACCGAGTTTTCCCTGGCCAGGATTTACACCCTTGGTCTCCTGGAGAAATCATTGCTATGAAAAGATGCATACATTGCCTGCAGCTCTAGCACATATTGCATGGCATGACACACACCTAAGTGAGATTAATTTGAGCTCTGGGCATCATTAGTTCAATTAAAACTGTGATTTTTTAGTTCAGACCTACAGGCCATTGCAGAGAAGTGTAATCATAAGACAGAAACGAGTTCCCTAGTTAAAAATTAATTCCCTAGACTAAAAATATAATCAAACGATGTCTACAGTATTTTATGAAGAGCAGAGAGGATAATAAAATTTAAAGCAGTGCAACATTTGCATTTTGTTTCTTTCCATCCATATTTTTCCATAGACTGCCTTTCTATTTGCTTGTTAATCATATGCACTGCTACAGTCCTGGCATTTTAAGATCACTGTTCACATCGAGATTGAAAGGAAACTAATTATAATCACATTTCAGGGCGGTTGTTTAAAGCTCTCACAGCGCTGACTACAGCATGGGAGCCTTGACCTTTATTTGTAAGCATGAAAATAAGGTACAGATGAAAGATTGCCTTTCCTCCAGCTGATATGCAGGGATCAGGAGGCCCTCTGGAGAAGCTGGAATGTGGTAAGTCCTGGTACAGGCTCTCTCCTCACCTCCTCTCCCACGCTGGCAGCAGAGGCCAGTAGTGCTATGCAGAAGCTGTACTCCACGGCAGTCAGAGGTGAACAAAAGCACCATGTTATTTTGCAGCTCTCCCTGGGGCTGCTGGAAGGAATTAGCAGACCTGAGGACTGTCATTTCTACCCCTGTCCAGAGCCTGCTAGTTAATGGTCTGCAGTGCCTGTTGCTGCCTGCTGTGCTCATGGAATGATCGAGGTGTTGGCATGTGCAGGCTACCTGTGGGCAGGAGCTGCCAGCAGCCCCACGATCACTTCTGCCCCTCACCTTGTGGCTTAAAAACACTAATGGGATATAGGAGGGTACATCGGGGCAGGATAAGGTCCCCCTGGCCTGAGGAAGTACAGGTAATCCTAATGTTATCTCTGACTTCATTACACATGAATGCATCTAGAGCGTGCTGAGTTGCAGAGGTGTTCAGTGGGTTTCACCTGCACCTCTGTCCCTGAATTTTCAAAACTATACTTTTAATTGATTTATAATATGCTCAAAATAAGATAAGAGGTAGTTACACAAAAAGGTTTCAGCCCAGAAGCTGCCAAGGTGGTGTTTGCTCTCGATACTCCCTTCAGTATCCTCCCCAGGCCTCAGAAGCTTTGCGATGGTAAGAACCAACCACTGAAGCATCCTGCCTGTGTTATCTCTGCTCTGCACTGGAATGAGTTCCCTGAAGAAAAGTACACCAGCACTGAGCTGAAGGGATCAAATCATCTCACATTCATCAATGTATTTACCCTGCACAATCATTTCATTTGCCAGGCTCCATTTTCCAGCAGAAACCCACCACCGTGAAGTTTGGTGGGTTTAAAGGCAGCATCTACCAGGTAATTGGGATCTCCTGGTTGGAAAATCTCAGTTTAGGGAATTAAGCAACAAAAGGATGTTCATCTTACACCAACTCAAACAAAAAAAAAAGTCCTTCAAGACACACCTTCCACAAGGCAAGCAGAGGACTCTGCTTGCCCCGTTGGTGCCGAGGACACAGACCTCAGTGTGGCCACTGCTGGGGACCTGGTTGCCATTCAAATGGAGAAGCAAAGATGCTTTTGCAACACTTTTCTGGTGTATTCTGCTTCTGTCTACATTCTTCAATTCAAAAATTTACTCATGCAAATATTTACAGAAACTAGAGGGGAAAAAAAAAAAAAAAGAGTAGTGAAAGCTGCTGGAGTGAACTTCTAATTATAATCCACAAAGAGTTTATGAATAAATTAATCTATTATTTGTCTAGTTTAGCACTGCATATACTTTGCCTTGTACCATTACAGGCTGAAGGAAACAATATGCAGCCTGAAAATGAAAACAATTTGACTTAATTATTTACACCATTACCACCCCTTTGAATTAGGCCCTCAGCTTCTTTGGTATTTTTGTAAAATTTAACTGGTAATTATACTTGTTTAATTTGTTTTATTTATCTACTACTACAATAAGATCAAAACAAAAGACCTACCAGAATGCAAAGTGCCAGCTATGTCCCCTCATTGTAAATGTTGCTTTTAAGCTAAAAATGTAATATTTTGTACTGTTTCATTCAAAGTGTATCTGGCAATGCTCCAACACTATCTAAGTGTAAACAGGAAAAGCCTTGGAGGACAAGTAATCATACTGAAATGACACAAAGATCATTAAAATCATGTTCCAAAAACATGGCAAAATTAGACACTGCAAGACTGTTTTCTTCTCTGAAGTGTTTCACCAGATGGTGAAGAGTGCTGAAATAGTAGATCTGAGAGAGAAGGGGGAAATGTTGCCTCATTTTTCTCCCATGCAGCTCACACAGCTCCCAGCTGGGCTGCTCTGAAGTGGCATCTCACACCTTGGCTTTATCCAGTGCTCCAGGTAACATCAAGGTGTTGGAGTGAAGCTCAGTGCCAGGCTGAGCCCAGGAAATCTCCGTTTTATTCTACTGAAGGTGTCAACCAGATTTACTCAGAGAGGAGAACAAATGAGTGTGTCAGCAAAAGTGATTGTGGCAATTTGTGAAACTCTTAATGAGATATTTTCCGAGCTTGTAAAAAGGCAGAGCTGGGCTATTAAATTGCTGCACAACAAGGGCGTTTTGATACAGGGTTTTTTTATCAGAAATGACACCCTGCATCAGTGGGGATGCACTGCTGAGCTACTAGTACTTAAATGCAAGGGTCTAACCAGCATCTCAGAAAGTCAGTGCTCGTTCATACAAATGGGAACATGTTTGTATATGTCAGCTGCTATGTGAAGTGGCCACAGGTGAGATGACTCTGCACCTTCACCACGTGATATGTTATCTTCTGAAGGACTTGTTCCTTTCTACAGGACTTGCTACTCCTCCACATGTCATTAGCTTTTTGCTAGCTTTCTTTTCATTGAAATATCTAGAAAATTGTAATTATTTAATAGGACATGAAATATTTCTTACTTAAATATTTATAGGAATTCATTCTTTCTTGGCTAGGGGTTTCTACTTTTAGGAATATTGGTGAACCCCCAGTATCTACCAGTCCTCCATCCTCTTCTGAACTTCTAATCTCTGTTAACATAGGTATTTTGGAAGAGCTGTAATCAACAATGCCTGTCATGTCCTAGGAGATAGTCATAAAGCTACTGGAGCTGCAGAGTCACAGGGGGGACAAAAGTTGTCCTCTGAAGGAGAGGGCTTCTCATCAGCTGAACACAAGTGGCTGGTGAATGATGGGGAAGAGGGTATAAGTGCATTTCCATACTCCCTACATTCCAGAAATATTTGGTTTCTCAAGTATTTCCTGGGGAACATATGTGACAAATCCAGATCCACAGGAAAACTCATCCTTTTTAGATAAAAGAGCCTGAAATAGAAGGTGACTTCACTCCCCATTGGCAGTCGTTCTGGCTCCATGCTGAGCATGAAACAGCCTCTTATTCACTATATTACAAATACCTTTGTGCTGAGTACTCATAATGTCCTGATACCAGCCTGGATTTCGTGCACTTCCATCACACTGAGTTAGTAAAAAAATAAAACAAAAATCCCCCCCTGCTTCCCATGTATCCCCTCTCAGTGAACACTCCAAGAGGGGCTTGCAAACTGGAGAGGATTAAGAGAATTTCAGCGATTCATCAGATCAGTTTGAATCCAGTTCATCTGCTTCAGTAAAAAGCTTGTGCACAGATGGTTTTCAGCAGTCTGTGTCAAATGAAATGGGCTGATTTTAGCCCCCTTCCCTGGGGACAGATGACCATTCGATGAGCAGGTACTGTAGGTGATATTAAGTGTCATCCCTATGGTCCTTCTCGGGTGGTTGTGTTGGCAGAGGATGCAACGTGTCCCACAGACTTAAAAACTAACTGTGCTCTAACTAGCTGGGAGATTGCACTGATCCTCAGGATTATTTCAAAGCTAAATAACCTGGGAGAGCTGGATTTTAGGGGCACTCTGTGCCTCCATTTCCTCCCTGTAAAATAGTAACACAAGGACACTGGTCAAACATTATACTTTTGCCTAACATGGATAATTTTCTATTTAGGAGGGCTCTTCCAGGAGTATCCAATCTTTCTGAAAACTCAATTTACAAAATAACCCTTGATAACTGTTGATCGGCTCTCTGTTTTCAGCAAGGGAAGAGCTTTATTCTCCAATCTGGGCTTAATTATGTTTTTGGAACCATCCTATGGAGGCCTCGACGAAGACACTTGCTTTGCATTAAAGAAACTTGCTCCATATTTGCATTTGCTTTGATAGAAGTGGCTGTTCTCAGTCCTAGAGCATCAATATGGAGTGCTTGACACTGCCCAAGTGCCTGTTGTACATTTATTTTATATTCTACATAAACTCTAGGCAAAATACAGCCTTTGAGGAAGAAAAAGAGAAAAAGCCTGGATTGAGCAGCAGACATCTCAAAATCAAACCCCTTTACAAACTATGCCACTAAGAAAAAAAGCTCCATCTTCTCTAGCCAGCAGAGGCTGCTCTGATGTTAATGATTAATCATTGAACTGATTTTCAGTAATAAGGCACAAGAAGGAAATCAAACACAAATATTGAAATGATTAAATGATCTGTGAGGCAGAATGATATGAAATGTGCTGGGTGCAAGTAGCTCGTGGAGCAGCAGTTGCCAGCCCGTGCTTTGTGGACAACCTGCTGCCCACAGGGTTTTCCAGTGCTCCAGGAACAGTGGAGCATTGCCAGCACATCACTCAGCCAATCCTGCTTCCCATGAGGTGGTGAGAACTGGGATTCCTATTTTAGCATATAAATTCTGGCAGTCTGGCTCTTAAAAACTGAGGTTTTTGTTCAACAAGGACTTCTCTTGATTGTAATTGGATACTTGAATTGAAATAAGAGAATCAGAATCTTTGCCCTTATTTACCAATCAGGACTTTTTTTTTTTTATCTTTCCTAGTTATTAATTTCCTTAAATATAAAGTGACATCTCTAAAGTGAAAACAGTTTATTCCTTGCCAGGAGCAAAGCCTGCCTCATTTAAGAAATTCAGAATTAAAGCTTTTGAAGCATAGCAGGGCATGCTTATAAAACAATTATCATTGCAAATGTTACCTCTGCTCAATAGAGTCTCTTTAGGCCATCACCAAAGCCTGAGACCTCCTGGCCAGCACTGCCCACCCCAAAATGTGTCACCAACTGCATAATTTTAGGTCATCCTTTCACTGCAACTTCTCTGTCTCCACCCAGGCAGTCAACACCAAACCGAACCAACCTGGAATGTATTTGACACTGAAAAAAACCCCCTAACTTAGTGTTTAAACCGAAGTAGTTGGCTCGTTATTAATAACTGACAACAGACAAAGGAATGCACTGACCTCTCCAACAGAGCATTCCGATCTTTGCACAACATGCTCTGCTTGTGCTAGGCTGGTTTCACAAACAACAGCTGTGGCATTCCTTAACATATGAATCCCCTTGAGGTAATTTGGAGGAGCCAAATGTGCTAAACTAAACACCTCATTAAAACAGTACTTAAAAAACCCCAAAACACAACAACAAACCCCCTCTCCCCCAAAAAAACCCAAACACAACAACAAACAACAACAACAACAAAAAGCCAAACAAAACACAATGACAAAATCCCGACCAAGCCCCAAACTAATTTCACATTCCACTTTTGGGAGTGGGGAGTGGGGAGATGCTCTATTCTATGGAATTCATTCATCTGTGTTGCTGGAAATAGGGGATTTTTCAAATCAGCAATATGGGTTTTTCTCTGCTAAAATACACTTGAGACTAAAGTGTCTTTGAAGTGCATTCTGTCACAAAGAAGCAATTAAATGAGGACAATACTGTTTTCTTTTCCTTCCTGTTACTAAGCTGAAGGAACAGGCCGAGGGATTGTACTAAAATAAGCAGGACCCTGTTTCTCTCCAGTCTGGGGAGCTGATGGCCATGATCCATGAGCCTCTCTGCAGCTGGCCTTGGGTGGGGACAAGGGTGAAGTGCACAGAAACATCCCTAGGGCCACCATTACACCAGGAGAGCCTCACAGAGGTTTTTAAGATACTCCTCCATACCAACCACTGCTGGCAGAGGAGGCTGTTGCAAGTCCTGGCCACCAGAAGAAGATGAACAGCCTGAGAGCACTGGCAGAAACACCTCCTCCTCTTCTCCTGTGGGCTACAGAGGGCTCAGGGGACTTGGTTAAAGCTTGCCACCAAGAGTAACTTCTTGCTATCTTTTTTTTTATTTGTCTGTGATACCACTTGTGAAATTCTGCTAGTGAAGAGTTTCATCACCTCTTTAGTGATCCTACTAAAAACCTCTTCTGGAAAACAGTCTCTCCTGCCCAGATGATGCTGCTCTGTGAAGCACTGAAGCTTGAATGGCTCCTGTGATGTGTCTGTCCCAAAACCACACAGAAAGTCAGACTTCTTTTCAGAAAAAACGTTTTCTTCTCTGTCTCCAGCTAAATTTGCCAGTGACTGGAAGGAGGGATGTGAGTGAGACAAGTTTCTGGTGCTCTTACAGGGAATAGTTACAATAATAAGGCACCAATAAAAAGGTTGAGGCCCCAAAACTTCCTGCTTCCTAAATTATGTAAAGGAATCACCCCTCTTTTTTATGAACAGTTTACAAACTGCATCAAGAGTATATTTGAAAACAGCTGCTCATAGAATTTTGTAATTCCTAAATGAGACTGAAAGTCTCTTAAAAATTTAGATGTAGTTTCAGATTTTCATAATGGTCTAAAGAACAAATGACAGGGAACTTTTTGCTCTTCAAGTCTTATGAAGAGATGGCCCTTTTTCCTACAGAAAAGTATATTTTAGGGCTGTCTGGGGAGATATAAAATTATATAGAAAAAAAATTATATATAAAATTATATAAAATAGGTTAGAGCTATGGGATTTTTTTGTTGTTGCCTTCCACCCAAAACCTTATTTTACTGTTCCATCCATATCTATTTTATCTATCTAATCTTCTCTATTTTCTTATAGCAGGGAAGCACTCAATCTAATTAGCAGTGATTCCGTGCAACTTTTAAAGGCCTTATACCTGAGATACAGGCAAGGAACCTGGTTTTAGGGACAAGGAAAAAAAAATATTCCACACCCACAATCTTGTATTTGTTCCCTTTAAAGCGTAGCTGTGTAATGCATTGGAATTTCCTCAAGGCTTTGTAAATACTCTTGTGAATTCCTCCCAGGGATTAGTATGTCATCCAAACCCCAGAAAATACTATTTATTCTCGGCAGGACTGAATCCATTCTCCTTTGAAATCCTGCAGGTAACAGGCTCCCCCCCAGGGGGATCTTTCATACTTCAATAGGCACGAATGTGTGAGTTCAGTCAGAATTAGTACTTTTTCAAAATTCTGATTCCTGTGTTGCTGCCAGGCTTTGGACAAGTGGGGTTTGGAGAACTATTCCCTCTTCCAGTTTCCTAGGTAAATCCTGTGTTTGGGGATATCTAACGAGCACCCAGAATGAAGCTCACGTCCTGACTTCCCATGTACAATCCTTCCCACTCTTCCAACACCAGCTGTTCCTTTTCCATGGTTTCTTTGCTTGTGTTCAGTACAATTGCACCTTTAACAAATGTAAATGTTCCTAACACTTTTCCTCCAGCATGGTTTTTGGCTTGACAAATTCAGCTTTGACTCTTTCTTTTCCCATTGGCATTATTATGCTATTTTCTCACCTAGCTCAAAGTTTTGCCTAATTTTTATAGTTCAAGAGCTCACAACTGTAGGCACCAAGAATCCCCTTTCTATTTATCCTACAATAGTGGTCCTTCACTTACTGGGTTTACTGCACCCCAGTTTATATGAAATAGGTGCTGTGAGATCACCTTGGAGATCATCTGAGCTTTGCCATTAGCATCTTCCCTTCCTCCCACCCTCCAGACATGGAGCAATCAAGCCCATTGATTTTTAAATGCTGGCACATTTTGTAGGCTTCAAATGAACTCAACGGCTTCTCTGGTGACAGTTCCTTCATCTACCCAACATCCAGCAGCTTCTTTCTCAGTTTGGGGAATGATACCCAAACAACAAATTGATTTCTGAGAGTCTTTTTTCATAGAATTACCATAACAACAAGCAGTGTCACTTAAAGGGTGCCAAAATTCAGAGTTTCTAGCTGGTTTCTGAGATGTGACTGAAATCCTTCTACTCAGGAATTTGTGGTAGACAGGAAATGTTTTGCAGAGGCTTTAGGAGGACCTCAGAATCCATCTTGGTGCCTTGAAGAACGTCTGAGACTTTGAGCATTGCAACTGCAGCATAAATCTTTAAACTGTAGGTTTTACTGGTGAGCAGAAATTCCTTTGCATAGTTGTATTTTCGACAGCATTTGCATAAAATGCTATTCAAGAGTAAGAAGGTTTCAAAATCTCTCTTTTCGTTTACCTGGAAAGTGGCACATATGGCTTTTTATCTAGGAACCTTTGTTGTTGTTTTTTTTAAATAATCTTTCTTTCATTACCACTTTCCTGATGAAATAAAAAACTCCAAACAAACCCACACGACAACAAACAAACCTCACAAAACAGATGCAGGAGACAGTGGTAATCTTTGTGAGGAAGCAGCTTCAAAGCTGCACTTTATTTACTGGAAAGAGATCATTTTGGCTCCTAATGCAAACCAGGGTCTCAGCTGAGCCTGCCACACCATTGTAAGCTTAAACCAGAGCCTGGGAGAAACCAAGGGATTCAGATTAGGTGCTTCTAAACACAGTAGATAAACATAGTTGAGTAAAAAAAGCTTTCCCCCCCATTCATGTATTACCAGATTTCCATCCTCACCTCCACATTACCCAAGCATCAGGAGATCAGGGCAGAGTCACTGAAAAATCCCAGTTTTCCACTGTGCTCTAATGTAACTTGTGATATGACTCCTGGGCCATCACTTCTGATTTACACTGGCAAAGATGCCTTGTTTCAAGGGAAGCACAAACACCATGCCTGCTTTTAATTGCCTTTATGCCCAGAGATGGATTTTGCAGGCAGGGAGGCCTGACAGTGACTGGCAAAGCTCATCCCCTGGTACTGGCTGGACTGAGGACCATTCATAGTGGCATGTAATTGTTAGAAAAGTCCGTGGGATTTTTGCTTCTGGACACAGTCTTCTTCTAGGAGAGCTCCCTGAAATGCAGGTCTGTCACACTGCAAAGGCTGTGCAGGCCCACAGGAGCCAGACAAGTACATTTTTTGTAGAAGTTTCCTACTGCCTGGAAATCCAAACAGTTCTTTCTCCCTTTTGTTCTGTCTTTTTTTCCTTTTTTATAGCTAAGCCACTGCCCGAGTTCCACATGCCCATTGTGCCTTAGTGGCACCAAATAGCAACTCACTCTCCTCTGACAGGTAAATCTGGCTCTCAGAGCTGCCCTGCCTTGCTCTGAACATGAAATTCCATTTGAAGGGTTTCCATCAGCTCCTCTTTTTAACAATGTTTCTCACACTCTGGTGTAGAGAGTAACAAAGGAGCAGATGGCCACAAAATTGATTAAGTGCAAACTCACCCGTCTCTCACCAAAGTTAACCACTGACTGTAAGTAAAATAGATTTAACAGTGTTTTCAGAGCAGTGAGATCCTTGAGGACAAGCTCAAATTACTTACTTTTATATTGCCATAAAGCTAGGGGGACGTTTTCTGGCTTTTGTGAGTTTGGAAAGGACCACAACTTTGTCCTAGGGCCAAGACAGTTAATAATATAAATCTCCCCACTGATATTAAAACCAAACATGACTATTATTAGGTAATAATCGAGAATTAATACATGGATTTTTAAACTAAATTACTGTGACCTTTTAAGTTTGAGAGCCAGATTTAATTATAGAAATACTTTCACCTAGAGAAGATTCAAAATACCAGTTTTTGGAGTTAGTAAAACTTCTTACATCATCTATAGAGTACTATTGGATATCTCTGTTAATCATTAAATAAGAGTTCTTAAATGAAGTGACAAAAAATAAATCCAGCCCATAACACAAACAGGACATGTATGCATGAAAAAATAAAATAAAACAAAGAGAGGATGAAATACTTGCAAGTTGTTCAATATTGAATTAAATAATGGACCAAATACAAGTTTTCCTTACCCTTCCCTCTCAAGATTTACACCCCTAATCAGCCTTTTTTCAAATCCTTAATATACTAAAGCATTTGCCTTTAGGGCAGCAGTAATTTAAGACAGCTATCAAAATGAATATTTTTCCATTAGGCAAAATGATTATGTCATATATTCTAACAGTGTCTTTGGACTTAAATCTTTTTAGTGCAGGAAACTGTCAGTCAGCCACGATTTGATCGAAAATCTTGATCAAAAGCTGCTGCATACAGGGAATGCAAATAAAAAGTGACTTTTCTATGTATCACAATAATTGAAGACCATTCATTAAACTTAGCATCTAAGTGATAAGTCACATGTCATCGTACGGGTCTGGTGTATTTTGAGGAAGGCATTTGAATATTTATTGATGTATTTTGAAGCCAGTGTCAGGACCGGAGCAAATTTAAAGTCTGCAAATCTTCACATCAGAGCTAACCCATATATTTTACTGTGACTTTTCATGGGGTTGTGGGATTGCAATTGTGAAGACAGTAAATCTTTACAGTCTATGATTACTTGCTTGTTGATTTTGAAGTCCTCAGCCCATAGGAGAGGTGCTTTACTGCCCTTTACTTTTACAGAACAAACACTGAGGGTTTCTGCTTGGGAAGTGTTTAAAAATTCACCCCAAGGAAAGAATTTAGGAAAAGTTAAGGGGATGAATTTATTACCTGGTTGGTGTTCTGGAGCATTTGAGAAATAAGCTTTGCCTCATTTAACTAAAACTTGCACTTAGCATAAAGCCTCACCTCCTGCAATTAGATCCTGCCAGTCAGGGAGCCTGACAGGTCACTCCCCTCATCTCCATCCTTGCACAGTATTATCTTGAGCAAATACTCTCACCTTCCTATAATTTAATATCTACTTATCTCTTCTCTGGGGAGCAGGTTAGTCTGCAGGGAAGCTGCTGGTCTGTAAGGTAATTCTAAGCAATTCCAAGGGTGGCCAGAGGAGCAGTCTGTCTGTCTGCAGCCTCTCCCAACCCCACCTGGAGGTGCACAGCGATCAGTATGCATATGCAGATCCCCCTCCGAGACTGAGACTTGATCCTTTTAATCTGGACACCTGGGCTCATTTCTGCCACGTTTATAAACCACCTCATGGGATTTTTTTTTCTTGCAATTGTAAGTAGACAGGGAGCTGGTCTTATGTCTCATCAGATGAGCTGACCTCCAGGTGCCCTTTGGAACTTCTCTGTGC
>NW_009952151.1:2057388-2119077 GCF_000747805.2 Chaetura pelagica | reverse complement strand
CAGGTGTGTGGGAGTGCTGAGACAGACTCCAAAGAAAGAGAGTCACTGATATTGGTACAGATCTCTGTACATGTGATGGCTACACAGCTAATAACTGCCCTGCCTTCCCATGGGATAGGGAATGTGGTAAATGCAATTGCTGCACAGCTGACCCACTGATGGCTCATTCTGAAATGTCAGGGTAATAAAACCAGTTTTGCATCACCTGAAACCCCAAATAGCTGTTTGAGCTGTAATGCCTCATTCAAAGATGGCAAATCCCTCACTTTTTACTATGCCCAGCTGTGTTCTGATTGTCACGGTGCAGGGCTGTGTCTGGTGCCACCACTGCAGTCCTGCTCAGAGGTGCTGCAGGTGGGAATTCCATGGGAGATGGATTTAAAGCTTCTGTCATGCTCTGGGTTTCAGTGCACTGCTCTCCCTGCTGTACTAACAAATGATTTTAGCAGAAAGGTTTACATAAAGAACACTGATTTTCTACACCAAGTTATCAGAACTTTTCTTAGAAAACCAAACCTCTGATGGGGCCTCCCCATCCAGCTACAGGCGATTTACCCTCTTCCTGGGGAAGTGCTATTCAATATAGAGCCTGAATTTACTATGAGGGATCCCAGTTCTCCGTTTGAAGGTAAACTGTGGGAAAGCACCACTAGAGGTCACTCAAAATTAATGGTTACCTCATTAGCACGTTTTGACCCTACATTTGAGAACGTTCTGCCACTTTCATCTTTAAGGAACTGTCAACTTTGACTCCTCAGCTTATTGTGGCAAAACGGAGAACACTTGGAGACCAAAAGTGTTCCTGCAGCTCTTCCCTCATAAGCCTCTTTCCAAGGCTCCCCATTCAGTTTTGCACTTGCCTCTGCAGGCAGCAAATTGTTCTGTCCTCAGCAATAAGCTCAATAACTCCAGCAGGGATGAGACTCCAGAAGTGTTTGGTTCTTGAGGAATTCAGCCCTAGCTGTGTTTTCACAAATAGCTGGTCACTCATTTTGAAAATTAGACCAAAGTGAATTCCACAAGAGAGGGAATATTTAGGGAAAAATATTTCCAGGTCCTTTGCAAACAAATTCTGCCCCCCCCCCCCCCCCCAATACATTTTTAACCATTGCTTATGTAGAAAAATAAAATAATAATAATAAAAAAGTAGATCTCTATGAAAATTGTTTGACTGACTAAAAGAGGTGAAAAGCAAAGTTTAATTTTGATTAATGGGTAGGTGTTGAAATATCTCTGCATGTATCTAATCAAATGCAGATGTTCTATTTGCAGGGTTTTTTCCATAATCTGTGAAAATGATGATAGCAATTTATTTGCCAAAGACAACAGGAGAAGGGATATCTAATTAGTACGTTTTATAAGGTCAAGACCACCAACTGCTGGTGCACATGGATACATCACCTGAGAGGTGTAATCAAACACACTCCAGGGACTGAGTCCTCCCAGTGCTCACTGGGTGATTCATGTTTGACCAAAGCAAGGAGACTTTAATCTCAAATGCAGCTCAGTGTAGGAAAACTCTTGGGCAGGCAAGCTCCCATAAATGGTGCTCTATCAACAATGACCTCTTATTTAATTTCTGGTTTTGGGTTATTGCTGATCCTCTCCCCATTCCCACCACTTCCACTCTGTTTAATATACAAAAACTGGATTAGCTAGTCAGCTTATCCATATGTATGAACACGACAACTGTAAAGAATATTGCAGTTTCCTAAAAAAATCATTTAATAACCTCACAAGACCAGTATGTGTGCAGCTGAGGATAAAAAACCCCAACATTAAAGCACTGTAAGATGAGTGAGAAATTTATCAGAGGCTCTGCTATTCTAGTTGCTTCATCAAGGTAATAAATAGATCATCAGCATCTGAAAAGTTGCATGGCTTCTTTCTCTACTTCCTAGACAAATTAATCTTGCTGAGGTAGAAAGAGTTAGCCCACAAAATAGGATACTCACAGGCTCAAGTAATGGAATTGGGATGTAATTATCATTTTTTAAAACAGTGAACCATCTTTTAAACTTCTACCCCAGAAACCCACAAGGGACTGGAAAATAATTCTGCATTTAATCTTTCCCTGAAAATCTGTAGCTACTGAATAATAAGACCTACTGTTTCTAGGTAGGAGCTACTGGAGCTTGCACAGGAATGCTTGCACAACTGTCATCATGCAACAAAACATCATTTTTTAAAGCCGTGGAGGAATAAGACAGGAAGCAGACAAAGCTTTAAGCTTGAGGTGGACGAATGAAGAGGTATGCCTTTTTTTTTTTGCAAAACAGCAACTCAACTTCAGGGAAAAAGCCCACAGGACACAGAAACACACAGCGGGGCTGACTTACGTGACCCCCCTCCCCTCCCTTCTTCCCACCCAAATCCCTGTGTGCCTGTGGGCATCCATTAGTGTGGCATTAAATTGTTGGTTTTCCCCAGGAGCTTCTGGTTGGGTTTGTGGGGGGGAGCTGAGGGAGCAGCCCTGGGGCTGCTGCTTTGTTCTCCTCTTGGGCCCAAACCAGGGCACTGACACATGAGCTTCCTCTTCTCGATTCCTTGTACAAATTTAACTTAAATATTAGAAACTGTGAAACAAACCAAACTTTTCTCTTGCTGAAAAGCATGCTCAGGTTGTTGTGGTGGGTTTTTTTTAACCAAATAGACTCATTTGAGCTATACATTTATTTATTTTTTTTCATCAGACTTCTATTTTAGAAGCATTAAATGCTGAAGAAAAAATGTGGGCTTCTCACCAAATGCTCAAGTCCTCATAGAAGTATAAAAACACTTCATATAGAGTGGGCATTAGGTGCTCTGATTCTTATGGAATCGTGGAATAATTGTTTTTTATGAAAATCTCTCAAATGAACCAACTAAAAAGAGAGCATGTTTCCTAAGGAAGCTGAAATAAGATGCAGGAAGGCCCAGCCAGAAGTAGCACAGCTGCAGGAAATCAGGGAAACAAAACCAAATTGAACACAATAATGCAAAACCTTTAGAAGGAGAAAGATTTGGCCAAATGTCTCCAAGGGTTGGTTTGACCTGCTCAGTTTTAGCTTTGTGAGCTCCTAAGGACCGAAACGCGTGTGCACAAGTGGTCTGGTCAGGATCACTGGTGTGTGACAGAGGACCAGGGACATTGCTGACGTCCTCACTTTATCCTCTGGGTTCTTCCTGAGTGAAGACAGTAAAGTAATCCTGGATGTGTCTTTTATATGCTTTTAAAATTGATGTTGACCAGGATCTTTTGCCTCATTATTTTATGGTTCCAGTGCTGTTCTTCATCATCCTGTCACCTTATCTTTATATCACTTGGTCTCCATCCTCTGTAGTAATTAAAAGATGCCATTCCTTTAACCCCTGTTTTGCTGTTTCTTCTGGGGCTTTCCACACTTTTCCATTCCTCTGCATTTGTAATGCATCTGTAACTGTGCAATGACCTCTGCCTGGGTATGAACCAGTCATCACAAAATTATTTACACAGAGCTTGCTTTGTTCTCTACTTTGATTTAGTTCCTTTCACCATGATGGGATAGGTAGCTGCATACCCAGATTCCAGCAGACACAGCCACCCCCACAGCAGGGACATCCTGGGAGCTCCTGGTTCCTCTACAGAGATTTCTTTTGCTATTGCACATGGTTAATCCTGGAATCACTGCAGCTTGGAAATTGCCCCAGAAAGGGCACACAAGGGAGTCTGGGAATCACACACTGGAATCAAACCCACTGCATTTAGTGCCAAAACCTTGGACACAGACTCCAGCTTCTGAAGATGGCAAGAAAAGAGGTGCTCAGCTAATATTATCTGGTAATGTGAAGCTAACTGCAGTTAAAAAGGGTTTCCTGTGCCCAGAACAGAAGCTCATATATTGGATTATACTGGACTGAGACATGAAGGATTAGGGAAGAGGCAGCCTGACAGTGCTGCTTTGCTGCTTGCACACATCCAAAGGCCTTCCCCAAACACTGTGTGTTTGCAAATGGGAGTAATTTGGAGCTCAGTTGTTGAGATTGGCTTTGGACATTTCTGGGTGCCTCTCCAAACTTAGGCAAGAGAGTTGGATGTGTGGGTCTCCCAACACACCTGATGCTGTTCCTTCGTGAGGCAAAGTCCTGGACCAAGAGCCAATTTGAAGTTTAAAGAGGGGACATTCAGCTTGGACATTAGGAAAAAGTTCTTTCCTCTGAGGGTGGTGAGATGCTGGAACAGGTTGCCCAGGGAGGTTGTGGCTGCCCCATCCCTGGAAGTCTTCAAGGCCAGGCTGGATGGGGCCTTAAGCAACCTGATCTAGTGGGAAGTGTCCCTGCCCATGCAGGGGGGTTGGAACTAGATGATCTTTAAGGTCCTTTCCAACCCTAGCTATGCTATGCTATACAATTCTAATTCTATCCTATCCTATTCCTCAAGGCTAATCCAAAACTGGAGATTCTGCAGAGACAGTGAGTAGTGTGATCTCTTCAAATGAAAGCTTTGGTAGGCATTGAGGTAAGTGTCACCTGCAGGTGTGCCATAAAGATGCTCTTCTCCTTTTTCATATTCTTCATAAGAAATCTTCCCTAATTTTTGGCGCAGCTCTCTGCCCAAATCTGGAAGTCTGAATTAAAATGACAATTAGCTCCTCTCCTAATTTGCTCCTCTTCCTAACTGGGACCAGAGCACAGATATTTCACAAAAGGATGAGCTGGCTCCCCTGTTGCTGCCCTGTTTTTTCTCCATTTTTATGTTTCTACTGACTCATCTGCTCTGCTAAACTGCCAGTCATCTCCTGGGGACACTTTCTTCCTTTGGCAACTCAAAGGACTCTCTGTCTTCCCCTCATCTCCAGTGCATGTGTTCAGCTCCTGAGGCTGAGACACACCATCTGGAAGCAGGACCTGTGGTCAAGGTGGCTGCTCAGAAAGTGCCTTGTACCTCTGGGTCTCCTCATTACTACCATGGCAGCTGTTCCTGAGCTGGGAGGAGCTCACTGCTCATGAATGAGCCTTGCTGAACTATTTTTCCATTCCTTGTGTGGCTCTAGAGTTGCTGGTGGCTGAATTGCCTCTGGCTCACCTTAATCAACTCAATTTATTTAAGGGTTTTACATCATAAAGGTATGGAAGTATGGAACTATGGAGTATGGAAGCCTCAATGGTAGCTTTGCCCACCATGATCTCATCTTATTAGTTTTAATGTCAGATTTTGGTGCTGCCTTCAGCACTGTTGAGCAAGGACTCTACAACTCCCAGAGTGCAGCAGCTCTGCAAGACAAAATACTGGTCAGGATGATTTTTTGTTCTTTCAGTCATCCTGAACATGGGCCATGATTGACAAGTCAGAGGCAGAGGGGTTTGAGTCACCTGGCTTTCTTTTTTCAGAGTATTTTGTATTGAAACAGTGGATGCCACTGTCATAGCAGGATGGGTTATGAGAACATTAAAAGGGTTAAGAACTTAGCTAGGCCTGAGGACACTTACAAGCCCTGGTGTTCTGTATTACTCCATCCTATCAGGTTACTTTCTCCCTCTCTTTGAAATTCTAACTTATATAATTGTCTAATTCATATCAATTTGTAAGTCAATCAACAGAACAAAAAAGCTTCTGCTCACACACCTTGGAAACACCGACATTATATAAAAAGACACATAAACCAAACAAGATCTCAAACACCCACAGTGACTTGTGGCCACATTCAGTTCCTGCACTGCAAGCTGCTAAGCCCGTGAAGTAAAAGTGCAAAGCAAAAAGCAGAGATGTGCCAGCCCCTTCAGAAAGCTGTGCATATCATTGGCAAGGGCTGGTTTGCATTAGTGTCTCTCAGTTCTCTGACTGATTTGTTCCTTGGGTGTAACAGCTGCCTACAGGTTGTGCCTACACAAGCAAATGCAACCTGACACAAAACCAGAACATTGCAGCATGTTGCTCCTTGTACTGATAAATTCTTCAGGATAAAGCCTAAGTACTTCTGCAGCAGCAGATCCTTCTCTGATGCAATTGCAAAAAACAACTTGCAAATCGCTATCTATAATGGAAAAGATATAAAAAGGATGTTGCTAAGCTTATGGTAATAGGTGGCATTTAATTTTTTTAATTATTATTAGCCAACCCTGTCCCTCTACTTCTTCTTTTGAGAGAATGGAGAAAGTCATACGTCTAAGCTCTTTATGACATTTTGTGTAGGAAAGGGAAGGAAAGCACATCAGCCATTCAGTGTTGGTTCATCCTTCTCCCCTCTTTCTCCACTTAGTGCCAAGTGAGAGACTCACCCACCTCAGCCCCCAGTGATGCTCGTTACCAAAACGTCCTGGATCCAGATGGCAAAGCCAAACCATTTTGTAAGCTCACCTTGCCCAGGCCGTTCTGCGACTCTGGGGTGAGCAATCACAGCTTTACCAGAAACCCTGAAAATAATATTTGTACAACTCAAATCACAAACAGGCACGGACAGAAAGGGTTTACAAAACCAGACCATGTTAATTGTTGCTGGCAGTGTCTAGAGATTACTCTACCTGAAAATATTTGGAGTCTTTGATGAAAACTCATCTATTGTGGCACACAGTCAGCACAGCAAACAGCTCACTCACTTCCTCTCTGGTTTTTGAAATTAAGGACAAAGTGGGGAAAAATGCAGCCTGTATTTAAAACAGAAAAAAACAAAAGCAAACAAAACCCAAAACCAAACCAACCAAACAAAATAACCCCCCAAAACAAGCCACATCTGTGTTCAGGAGCCCATTTCCAAACTCCCTCTCCAGCTGTGAGGGCTTTTATGGCTGGACAGTCTTCTGATTGAGTAGAGCAGGTCATAAATTTGGGATTTACTTCTGGAACCTCAAGTGCTTACTCCTCTTGGGGCATTTGAAAACTAGGAACTCATGTAACAAAGAAGGAGGTGAAGTAGCTCAATATTTTCTTCTAAGATCACCCTCCATCCTCAGTTCCACAATGAGATTTGGCTTCTGTGGATATTTTTTATCTGAGCTAGGGTAAAACCTGTGGTGTAAGTGTCATTGCTTCACTTGCTCTGAATCTTCTTTCCTTTCTATTAGGGAAGCCCCTCAATCATAGAATAAAATCCTAAAGCCAGCTTTTGTGCAGCAAGATTTTTATTGATAAAAAGAGAAGAATAAGGAAAATCAATAACTTTCTACTGGCTTTACTCATCTTTATTTAATGTGCTAGGAAATATGCACCAGTTCAGTGGGAACAGGAGTTATGTTTGGCCTCACTATGGGTTTTACTTTTCTTATTCTGGAATACCCATTTATTTTTATCAGCTGGTGAAAGAAAATTAACAAATGTAAATATACTTTCTTATTTGTGGATGCTGGTGTGGATTCAGCTTGGGGAATGCTTGAAAACTGATGTTATCAAGATTCTGTGGAAAAAAACCAACTACTTAAAAATTCATAGTTTCAGTTTTTATGAGATATGAATCCATTCTGTTTCATTATAAACTAGAAGGGATTTTTCACTGGGATCTGAGAAGTAAACTAGAAATAAGAAGATGGAAGAGAGATTTAAAATGACTAATTGGGAGCTGTGATCTTTACATAGGGTAATTAATGCTGCAGACTGAAAGAAGACAAAGAGACTAAGAAACACATTCCACAGAAAACAGATTCTACAGAAGCATGTTCACTTTAACAGCATCCACACCTGACTTGCTAAAATCTTTGTCAGAGTGGCCATCAGGCTTACTTAGTTACTGTTAGTTCACCCCCAGAATGACCCTTACATTTTTGGTGGGAGTGATCTAAAATCAGGTAAATATGATGTTCCTCCCACACTGTGTTGCACACAGAGATATTTGGGGCTGTCATACATGAGGCAAATCAGAAAAGCAAATACTCAGAGCATCAGCTCTGAACAGTGCAAAAGTCTCTGTTTTCTCCCAGAGTTCAACAGTGGAATTTCAGAAGTTAATGATCAGAGAGCGGGAGAACCTCCCCTATGGAGAGAGGCTGAGCGAGTTGGGGTTGTTGACCCTGGGGAACAGAAGGCTCTGAGGAGACTTTATTGAGGCCTTTCAATAGTAAAATGGGGTTGATAAGAAAGATGGGGACAAACCTTTTAGCAGGGCTTGTAGTGACAGGACAAGGTGTAATGGTTTTAAACTGAAAGAGGAGAGATTTAGATTAGATGTTAGGAAGAAATGTGTTACAATGAGGGTGGTGAAACACTGGCCCAGGTTACCCAGAGAGGTCATAGATTCTCCATCCCTGGAGGCATTTAAGGTCAGGTTGGACTGGGCTCCGAGCCACTTGGTCTAGTTGATGTCCCTGCTCATTGCAGGGGGGTTGGACTAGATGGCCTTTGAAGGTCCTTTCTAACCAAAACCATCCTATGATTCTACACATGAGATTGGATTGAATTTGGTGAATCCATGAAGCCAATTTTCAATACTAAAGGACTGTCACTTTTGAGGGTGATTTAAGAGCTTTGAAGGTTCTTGCCATCCTCGGTGTTATGAAATGCATGCATCTAGCTGGGCTGTCTGAGATCCCTTCCAGCTGTTTCAGAAGAGCAGTTATCATCATCTGCAGGCAAGATTGTTTTGCACCCCAGCAGATATTAGAAGGAAGCCTATGTAATCATTTATAGCATGTGTGGATCTTAGCACTGCAGCTGAATTTTTTAGAATAGGCTGTAATATATTCTGGCATCACAAATTTTCTTCATCATTACTCATGTTCCTCCATCTCAACGAATCAAAATAAATGCAAAAGGGCTCCTTGGGTGTAAGCAGCAAGCTCTGTAGCTGACACATTTGGAATGTAGGTTAAGAACACCAAAAAAAGGCACAATAATTGTTATGCCACACAACACGTACTCACAGTCAATAGTCCATGAAGAAGTAATTTATGTAGACATATCGACGTTGCAAATTTTCAATGTCCTCTTTAAAAAGACCCTATTTCTTCAGAATTTGCTTCAGGTGTGAATGACAGAGGTCTCTGATTCCCAAGAAAATGCCAAAGGACCTTGAAATAAAGCAATGCCATAGTGGCTCACAGTGATACACTCCTCCCAAGTCTTCAGCACAATTATATGCTTATTACTTTGGAAGAGTTAGAAAACAAGCAAGCTGCAGCTTTTAATGAAGCTTTCATAGCACTGACAAGAACTATGAAAAAGCATTTAAAGCAGCTCATCTCCTCCTCTATTCAGGCTTTCTTTCATTTCCAGAGGCAGTTGCAATGAGAAATTGGATGCTATCCAGTTTGGATTTATAAGGAGGCAGAAAAGGAGATAATGGCGGAAGTATGTGCTTCTTTCCCCCATGTAAATTCAGCTCATCTTTAATGTTTGATCAGATTTTGAGGAACACAAGACAAAAAAAACAGCAGATATTTCCAATCATACATTTAAAAAACTCAACAGAGCTTTGCAGAGTCTCCCTGCATCCAGAGCTGCTTCAGACTTCCCTTTTATTATTTTTTGGGGAAGATGTAGAACATAACCATTTACTTAGCTCTGCTATCTGATTATAAAATTCTGACTCACAGCATCTACAAGTTATGCTTACAATGCCCAGACATACATCCCAGCCCTTTGTACTGTCAGGCTGCCACCCTAACAAGCTAGAAATATGTACGTGAGTGAAGAAGACATTTCAGGATCAGAGGAACAGCCAGTTCCTGAGACCCATTTCCTTGTCAGTCCATAAAAACTAAGCGTGACCTCAGTGGAGACATTTTTTATTACGGGGAAGCAATTTTCTTACCCTTTTATGACACTGTTTTCATGGCCAGCATTATTCACTATTCTCTAATTAGAGAACACAACGTTATTAAGGCAGGCTTTATTCTTTGATTGGGAAGCACACAGGCTTTATGGATGCCATGAGAAGGTGCATCAGTGCTACAAGGCTGAATAATATTCCTTTTCCTTTCCAGTGCTTGTGTACAAAGGCCAGGGGGCCACAATATTTTATATATGTGTCTGCTCTAATCCTGTGACCTTAATTATGCACATGAAAGGAAACGGTGAGGCTGAACAGTCTGTTCTTTTCCTGTTTAAAAGAGTTTATATCAAACTGTGCAATCAAAGCTTATTTCTAGAAGTGTAAACATCTGTTAAGGGGCAAAAGTAACAAACGCTGATGTATGAAAAATTGTTCAAACCCATGTACATGAATTCAGGAACTGACGTGACCCTTTTGTGCTCTCCAGGGAGTAACCTGGCTTTGTGCAGAAACACGGAACTACCACAGGGGATTGAAGAATGAAGCCATTGCTTTCTAGGTGCCTACACCTTGACCAAGGGAACTGAACTTTGACAAGGATACTGCTTGTTGCTTTGTCTGCTTGTTTCCATAAGAATTGCTAGAAAACCTGAACTTGAACAGAACAGAACATGAAAGATTTCCAGGGCCTTTAGAAGTTTTTAGATAACTCTTAAGAAATCTCATTGTGCAGCAAGCTGTTAATACCAGGGAGGGTACAAAGTGCCCCAAATCTTCCTTGTCCAGACCTCAAAGAGCAGTAACTCCTTGGCATTTTAAGGGAGGTTGTGAATCAATTCCCTACTCAGGATTTCACTTTAAAGACCCAGGACAACCCTAAATGTCAACTGTGTGGAAATGGTTCCTCTCTATTTGTTTTTTCCCCCCAACTGAGGTCTGTATATATCTCACTGCTCAGAAGTCAATGAAGGGGTTTTACAACAGGTCTAGTAAAGTGCAGTTCCCCAATTACAACCCAGCTGTAAAACATACAGTAGGCTTTTTTTTTTTCCTTTCTATTTCCAGGCAATGAGTTTTGGTCATGTCAGTTAAAGTCACCTAAAAGAAGGAGAAAGAAAGAGAGAAATGACTGTTCTGTGAGCCTCAGGAGAATTATGAAGTTATACAGCCTCAGAAGGATTGTAGGCAGTTTTATATTGCCCAGCTCAACTCACATTTATATCATCTGTCCCCATGGCTGAAATGAGCTAAGCTATATGCTTGATAAAGTACCTCTAGTGACTGATGTGTCTAAAAACCTGGTTTGGATATGGCTGGATGAAACAGAAAAGAGGGTTGCTAGCTGCACAGAAGAACTTTGCTAGAATGTATTTCATGGAAACAAGACCTGGATAATGCTCACAAAAATATTGTACATGGAGGAAAACAAAGAATCAGTAAAGAGCTAATAATTTTAAATGCTTCCATGTGCACTTAGTTATGTCCTAATTACTGCTTGAACTGGGACAAGGAAAAACTGCGGCAAGCTGGAATGTTGTGCTGCAAATATAACTGCTATTCTAGATTTAAAAAGTGTCTAAATCAGTATAATTACCCAATTGTGCCTGGATTTTGATGATGTGAGACACTCAAAGTCTTCCAAGAACCTGGAAATATACTGAAGCATAATGTTCTACCAGTGAATATTTATCTACAGTTTCACCTGGTAAGATTTCTCATCTTGTTTTGAACAGCATAATTTGCCACACTCAGCATGCTGTATTGCATTCATATATGTAGAGAAGAACTGGATTGATTATCTTCAGGCTTCCTGCCACTAAACTCAGCAAATTAGTTGCTCATGATTCCAGCAAATGACTGCTCTTTTAAAAAATTTTATTTTTTTTATTGCTTCAGGAGAAATTGAACTGCAAAGTTTTGGCTGGGAAGATAAGAACTTGTTTAGACTCTCTCAAGCTGCTCCTTCCAGTGGAGAGGATACACCATTTGGCACGGTGTATCTGGGCACTGTGTCCAGCCTAGGAGTTAATCCACGTTTGACCCATCATCAGAAAAAGAGTGGCTGGCTTCTCTCCTTGGCCAATTATACAAGATGTGGCTGTGGATGAACCAAGAGCAATTTATGGTGCTTGAGTGAAGTGCATCTGGTATTCAGATCCTGGGAGTGACGTGGTTCCCAGCAGAGGCCAAAGCTTGTGGGAGGATGGATTAAAAGAAAATGCAGATAGGAAGAGTGGCTGTGTCCAAGGGTTGTTTCCTAACACAGAACAAGGCTTCTGGTGTCCACGTAGGACAGACACAGGCTCCTGCTGGCAGGAACCCCAAGCTCACACTCATTCCCAGAAAGTTCTTTATGGTCAGTGCTGTTCAATGAGCATTGTCTACTAGGGGCTAAAAATCAACCAAAATAAACCCAAACTGCATTTCTAAGGAGAAATACAGTACATTGACCACACTTCAGGGTTTAAAAAAGTAGGTTATAAACCCCTCAGGGGAGAATTTGTACCTTCCTATCTGTTTCTGTAGTGTTAAATTCACATTCCCAAAGGCAATTACGGAAGTAGCACAAATAATAAACACCAATAATTATCACCAAACAGTAGATGATAAATGGTGGATATATATTTTTAAAAAATTTTGCATTCAGAATGAAATGTTTCTTCATTGCAAGTATATCAGGTATGAACCATTATCATGTTAATAGATTAACAAAGATGCTTCCAGAGTTAAATTGTTATCACTGTGTGCCACAATTATTTAAAACAGAATGTTTGCTTACTTAAATGTTCTGGATCTCAGTTTATCCTGTTATTCTGCTGTAAATCTGTGGAGAAACAGCTACATTTTTGTATAGGGTTTTGCATTTTTAAGTATAAATTAGCATGAAGTCTTGAACATTTCATTAACAATATGATTTTTTTTTTTTTTTAAATATTGCTGATGGATTTATGCTTATGGAAATGAAAATATTTAAATCATTTATGGAAAATGTTTAAACTGATTTAATTGTGGGAGAAATTTTGCCAACAGTTGCCTCAGTGTAAGTCTGGAGTAACTGTATCGATGGACTGCCAGATGAAAATAAATTTAAACACAAAAAATTGGGATTGTGCCTTATTTCTGCTCACCCTGGGTAGGTTTAGAATCCAGTAGCTTTGGAAGACCCCTTTTAAAGAAATAAGCAAGTGTTCTGATGTAATTTCTTGGCTAATTGTTAATGTATTTAATGATTCTTCCAGGATCTGTTCTCTTTATATATGATGGGAAATTATTCTAAATGTAATGTCACACTCTGCCATGGCAGGGTGTCCTTGCAGACCATGGCAGAGGCCTCCACCAGCCTCTCCTCCATGAGCCCTTCCCACCAGGCCTGGAGATGCTCCAGCACTGCCCACAGTCACTTTGGGAACAAGCACCTCCCCTGGCCCGGGGGCTTCCACAGCTGCATCATCTGAGACTCCTGGCCACAAATCCAAGTCCACTGGCCAAGGTCACCCATCCTGGCGCCTTCAAGGAATGTCCCACCACGTTCCTCCATGGATGCAGAGGGACAGCTGCCATCTCGCCATGGGTTAGAGGGAAAATTCTGCTTGGGCACCTTCTGCCCTTCTTCCTCACCAAGCACCAGGGACCTGAACCCAGCACTGCTTTTCACCTGCCAGCTCAGCTCTTCTTAGCTGCTCCCTCTGCTCAGCTCTTATCTCAGTTCTTTCCTATGTTAATGGCAGAGACACATCTCTTGTCCCTCTGATGGCTCTTTGGCTGGGTTTGGAGCAGGAGGAACTTCTCAGTTTCCTACTGGAGCCCTGGGGCTCTTTCCCCGCTACCAAAAAACCCACCAACCCAAACCAGCAGGGGCTGCCTCAGCTCAGACCTCAGCTCAGCTCTCTGGCCTGTCCTAGTACATCCATGTGGTCTGGGTCTTTAATTTTTCCTCCTCCTTTTCTTTTCACTTCCACATACACTCCTTGCCACTTGGAAGAAATGACTTATTTCTCCAGCGAGTTTTGGCTGTGACATGGGCTTTCCAACAAGAGTAAGAAATAATACTCCATCATTTTTAAAATGTGGTACCTCTGCCAAAAAGAGGGAAAAGAAGGCCAAAAAAAAGAGGCAAAAATAGTGGTTTAAAGCTGGAATAGTTTGTGATCCTTTAAGGAGTGAAGAGATCTTCCAGCTTGGGCAGTTTTGTGGTGTTTCTGGCTGCAACTCTCTCAGCAAGTGAGGTAAAAGCTGGGGCAGCTGCAAGGCAATGAGAGCAGGGCAGAGCTGGCCTTGCTGAGATGCAGGGGCTTGTGCTCATTGGAGGGAAAAGTCCCACTTTGCAGGAAAAATTCACTTGGAGATGGCACAGGGAGAGGGAAAGCACCAGGATAAGGACTCCCCTGGGCTCCAAGTGCTGCTGCAGATGATCACTTGATTTTTCTCTTGAAAAATGTTTAATTATGTGCAGATACACTTTTTTTTTTTCCTTCTGACCATCCATTTTTCCCAAACAAGGAAGAAGATACTTCTCTGAATACAAATTTTCCCACTGTCAGAGTCAAGCCTGGTGAGCTCCTTACACATGGAAAGAAGTGAAGCCTTCAGTGTGAAGGCCCTGGCTGTGTAGGACACCCAGAGCTGCCTGGTGTATTTTCACCATTTCCCTCTTCTTTCTGTTCAGTCTTATTAATTCGAACTCCCTCTTCTTCCTTTGTCTTTTAAATGTTATTTGTACCATTTTTATCCTCACTGTTCATTTTTTTCCACTTCCATAAAAAGCAATAAAATATTAATGTGCCATAAAAAATCTGACTGTGCTGGTAGAGTCTTGAAACCATTGATGAATTCATGAATAAAATATGAATCTTTATTTTGCTTGTGGTATATCAGATTTCGTGTGTTTATTATATTTTATGTGAAGTAAGCTTGTCCAACAGAGCTTTTGTTTGTTTGCCTGCTTTTATTTCAAGTAGCCCTTGATTTATTAACCTTTGGAAATGATAATATCTGATGTAGTCTTACATGAAACATGAAGTTTGCATTTTGATCAATTTTCCAGTCTCATCTGGAAAAGGAAAATCAAACGACAAAAATCCAGCTTATCCCAGCAAACCCATATTTTTTTTCATCCTTGTGCTCTTGAGCTGCATTTTACAGTATTACCTTGGCCTAAGAAAAAGTCTTTTGACTGCAGTGTGGGAGGTTGACTATAAAAACCAATCAAAATCCCCAAACCTGGGGCCCTGCAACAGTAATGCTGTTTTCCTTGGAAAGTATCTCTATCTTTAGCAATCTTAATCAACATTTTAATGCCAATTACACACTAATTTGAAAGTTGCAGTGTGGGGTGTCTTTTTTTTAAAGGTGTACTTTTGCCTTAGGCTTTTGGTGCAAGCCTGGTGGAAATATAAATGTGAAGCAGTTTTTCTGGCCATGTCTCCCCTGCCTCCAGTTCTGCTGGTTTGCTGACAAGGGATCTGCTTGTTTGGGCAGCCTGCTCTTGAGATAAGCTTATCAGAGATGGGTTGTTTGGGGTTTTTAATAGCATTGTTCTTCTAACAATCCATTCAATGGAGGCAAAAGGCAGTTTTAAGTTGAATCTGTAAAATAGAGATGGAGAAGGGGGTGATGAAGCCCTCACTTCAAGGGGTGGTAACACACATGGCTGCTGGCATGAACTAAGACATCACTGCCTATTTAGGCTCTTTTGGTTTTCCCTGTGGGGCACACAGCATTTAGGAAACAGATCTACCTGCTCCAGAAAAGCATGTGAAAATCCCAATAAGCTGAGCATGCTGAGGTTAGATTGGAGAAGAACAGTCTCTGCTTTCAATGAAAAGCACATTTGGAACAATGCATATAGAAGAGAATAAGAAACATGCCCTGGAAGCCTTAATATAAAAATTACAACATTTGTATGTGACACTTTTCTGAAAAAAAAGTCTTTCTAAGTTGAGTAACTTTACATAGTATTTTGATAGCTTTATAATTGTAAACTTTACATAGTATTTTGATAGCTTTATAATAGCTGTATAATAGCTGTATAATACATATAATAGCTGTATTCTTACTAAATATTTATCAGGTAATCTCTGCCCTATGTGTAATGTGGCATTAAGTCCTAAAGGCCAGCAATGGCCATCCAAAGAGGACACAAGCAAAAAGGAAGCTGAAATCCACACAGAGTGTTGGCTTCAGTCAGAGGGGTGAGGAGAAGATAACTATTGGGTAATGTCCCTTGGTAAAAGTCCCATAACCTCCAAGCCTAGGCAGAGCTTTAAGGGGAAATGCACTGTTTGACCCACAGTACTTTCTGGAGTCCATTAATATTTACTCCTAATGATTAATGCCACAGAAGACCAATGCCACTGAATGCTGGCAGTGCAGTATAGGGGATTTTATTTCTTCTTCTTCTAAACAAAGCTCACCTGCACAACACATCCAAAGCAGTGTTTTTCCTTCCTGTATTCCAAGAATTCACCCCAACACCTTGAAATATACATCAGATGATTAATAATCAGAAAAAAAAAAAATTAACTAATACTAATTTTCCAAGAACTTTTCCTCTTTTCAGCATATAGTCATCAGAGTGAAGCACAACCCATGTGGACCTGGGTTACTTGCCCTCCCTCACACATCTCCAGCATTTCAGGTTGCAATGCAGCAAACCATTGAAGAGCTCTCAGAAATAAAGGGATTTTTCTCCACAGATAAATAGCAGCATCTGCCTTTCCTGGGAAAGAATCTGGTATAAGTAATTACTGGGTAATTGCAAGTGTGTTTTCAGACCCTTGGTAAAGGATGCACAGTGGGGAGGGAACACCTCTCACCACCTCCTCTTTGTGACTCTGCTGCCCACCTTCTAGAGCCTATAACTGCCTGAATTCATAAACCATTGACAATAATGTGGAAAATGTCCAACCAGACAAAAAAGGGAAAATTCCCAGGAGTGAGTGGGGAAGGAGGATCAGTTGCTGCAGTGGCCTGAGTTGTGGCACTGAGAGGTTATCATGGAATGAAGGTGAGAGATGGCACATGCAGATACAAATCAAGACCTACCAGACACATCACAAGCAAACATGAAAGGGGCTGTTGTGGAGAGGCTGCTTAAACCTTTCTGATCATATCAAAAAGAAAAGACAGTGGTGGGATTTATGTTGCCTAAGAAATGAGGTGAATTTGCTGAGCAGTGAGAAAATGCATCGCACCCTCTTCTCAAGGAGGAACCATAGGTTTCCACTTGTTGTTTTTCTTCTTATTTATTTATTTATTTTTAGCAAAATGCTCCCTAGAGGAATGATGGTCATTGCCTCTTGTGGAACTTGGACAAAACAGACTGCCTTATTGATTGCTGCCCGTTCACTGCAAAGTTGTAATTAAAAATAAGTATTAAAACTTGGTTTACAGTATAACCTGGCTCTCTACAGCTGGCTGTGTACAATAAAAACCCTATCGTGTTCTCCTCATCAGAAAAGCCACCGCTGATCCAATTTCAGAGTTCTGCAGTGGCAGCTGAAGGCTGCAGGAGGCTGTTCAGCAGAAGGTGAGGTTTGGATTTAGCTGTGGGCACGTCAGGACGCAGCTGCAGCGCAGTCCCACCTCGTGCAAGCTCTGGGTTGGCAGTGCTGCAGAACAGGCCTTCATGGCACCACGAGCTCAGAAGTCCTCAAGAATTAAGAGTATGTAAAGTCCATGCCAGGCAGTGGATACATCTTGATTTTAATTAGCAATTAGTTTAAAAAAACCACAACATGGTATTGATCTCTTCTATCAGCTAACTTCCGTCTCTGACAGCTCGGCTGGGGTTTTTTGGCTGGGAAGAAAGATGATTTCACTGTCAGATGATCAGTCTCTGAGACTGGAAAATTATTCTCTGGGTACATAAACAGTAGGAATATATATGCATAAATATATTTATAAATATGGTCAGGATAGTATATGTTTAAACAGGAAAGGTCAGGATTTAAGACCTCAGGAATCTCATTTCAGAGAGACTGGAGCCTGCGCTTCTGAAACTGTTTACACCCCCTCGCTCACATTTCACAGAGGAAATTGCCTTTATTGCATTTTATTTTCTCCTTTTCTTGGAGCTGAAGGTGGGTATTTTTTAAAATAAAAGTTGTCTGAATTTAGATTCTCAGCATCCAGGATATCACTGTGCAAGGATGTTTTACCTTTGAGACATGTCTCAGTCCTTATTCAGTGTCCTTGACCCCAGCACAACCCCAGAACCTCAAATTAGTCAAACTTTGTGAATTTTTTATTTTTTTATTTTTAAAAAGAGCAAGTACTCTGTGATCTTGTCTAGCTACTGATTTGTTTTGTTGTAGCTGCTGATCTTGTAATGCTTTGTTGGTAGATGGATGATATGAGTTGTAAATTATTAAGGCAAAGAGTGGCCTGTGAGATTACTAATCAGTTTTCCAAAGAAGTATCTTGCAGAAAGGCCAATTTAAAATTGTTTCATATTTCTTTCTAATTTAAACAAAGCCAACTAAGGTGACCTGCTGGCATCTGTCTGTGTTGACTTTCATGTATTTTATTAGCCTTTTAGCATTGCTTCTATTGCTCATCAGTGACTCTGAATGTCCCTGTAAACTTTCGCAAGGAAAATAAAGATGCTTACTGTGGAAATTATTTCCCTCATTTTGGGACACATTACATTTATTAATCCAATGCTGAATCTCTTTACATTACTGCTTTTGAAAGAGTGAATGGCAGTTTTGGCTCTCCTGTGCTAGGTGCTGTGCTTCTTAATGGAACACACACTCAATCTTGTGGACTGAATGAAAGAGAAAAGACACGTGGAAGAAAAATGATCACCAGCCTCTTTCACAGACACGGAGCTGAGGTGCAGGCAGACTTGTTCAGGTTCACCTAAAACAGGCTGTGACATGGTCAGCTGCTGAACTTTGGTGCCAGGCTCTTCATCTGAACCCCAGGTACACAACATAGGTACCCACGCCCCCATCCTTACACTTTTTCAGAGGAATAAGGATGAATCTCTTGGGAGAAGATAGAACCAATTACAGAGAGAAAACAATAATGAAAGTTACTGTCAATAGGAGCCACGCTGAAGAAATTGCTGTATCTCACTTGCATTGTTTCAATACTTGAGAGGAAAGCTGCTTTGAGAGGAAATTATCTGTTAATTATCTATCTAAAATTTGCTGTGCTTCACAGACAAGACAGGAAAAAGTCTTGAGGTTTAAAAGCAATAATTGGAGTTGGTTAATTTCACTTTTGCCTTCAAATAATTGCAGTGTTACACTAAAGAAGGAGGTGTAATAGTTCCTGCAATAGTAACACAATGAAATTATTTAGATTTGCTAGTAATACATTTGAAGAAAACTCAGCTTTCATAAAAGCTTATTGGACTTTTCTACCCATTCCTGCAAACCAACATCTGATTATCCCCTTCACTGTTGCATCAGACACTAATAATATTTCATGTTACTTAAAAATTGAGGACACTCTCTCAGCTGCTTTGAATGGGAGAGGGCCTGGGCTCACAATTCCTCTCTTACACCCATGAGAATATCACTCCTACTTTAAACAATATAAACCACTTGGTAATAGCAAGATCCTGCATTTGTTTAAGCTGCTTCAGTAAAGGTAAATACCCCTCAAACCTTTAGCTTCCAACACTCTTTATTATAGTAATTTTAATAATAAGAGGAAAATCCTGTGTTGGACAAATAGTTTAAATATTTAAACACAGAGATTAAAGCAATTGCTGTAAACTTGCTTAATCTGGAAAAGCCAAGCAATGAAATGATAAAGTGAGTTAGTAAACAGGAGCGGGACTTGGAACATGCAAATATAAAGCTTGGTGACACCTTCCTGGTACCAAAAAGTCCCCAGTAGTTGGGAAGTTTGGTTCAATGATCAGTGACACAAAAAGCTCAGGTGATTTATTCATAAAGGCTTCGCTTAGCTTTGAAGTCAGAGGGAATTTTCCCTTAGTAAGGGCTTCAGGATGAGAGCTGGGATGACAAAAGGCAATAGATCAAGAAGGCTGTAATAAGTTTGTGGAATGTGGAATGTCATTTCTGCCCGTTCAAAGTCATTCCCGAGTCCTTGTCCCAGGCAGTGTGCCAAGGAAAGCTGGACCTTCATTAAGAATGACTCACAACTTTTACAAAGTAAAGATCATCTTTACATGCTAGATTTATAGGGGGAAAGCCCCACGTGACTAGACTTCAGCTAAAGATTTCAATATTTACAGAAAAGCATGCAAACCTTGACAGTGAGGTGACACAACTGGCACCAGCTCTTTCTTTCCTTTTCTGCTCCAACTATCAGCAAGTCTTCACTACTACTGGAATTCAAGTACCACTTGCAAGCCCTTGAAGAAGGGGAGAACTAGAGGTTTCTCACAACAGGATCATAATGAAAAATTAATGTGTTCTTCTTCAAAGATCTTGCTAATTTGTTGAGGAGCACTTCCTGCTGGATTTTTGTTCTCACTTTTTTGCATGTGTCTTCTGTGGCATACGCAGCAGAGAGAAAATGAAACACCACTTCACAGCAAGGAAGGTGGTTTTTCCCTCTATTTCCAGTTTTGCTCTCAAGGACAAAAGGTTAGTAGTGGCCTTTCGCTCTGCAGTGCAGGAACTTTTCAGGCTTCAGAAATTTCACCCTGTTAGTGAATGCAATCCACTGAATCTCTTGATTACTTTCCTGTTGCTAAGGTCTGCTTCATTTTTTGATAAAATAATTAACTGCTACTGAAAGCAGGAAAATGAAACTGGGAGCATAAGAGTAACAAAAAAAAGCTCCTCAAATAACCTCAGAATACTATGAACTGATTTATTTATTTTTTTTCCTGAAAAAACAGGGCAAATAATTTTGGGTTGGCTTGAACAAAAAGTATGTTAAAACTTTTGAACCAAAATGTAAAACAAAAGGTTTTCTTGTGAAATTAAAGCATCCATTTGTTATGGTCTTCTAAAAAGTTTCACATTTGAAACTTTAAAACTATTAGCTTGGGATTTTCTCCCCCAGTTTTATCATCCTTTTTCTGATTTAACCACTTGGAATTGTCCATGTATTGTTACATTATCAATATGAATTGACTTGTCTCTGTATTTTTGGAAAAGCTACAGGCAAAACATCCTGCTGAGGATAAGTGTGATTGATAGACCAGCAGTGAGTTTGCACAAGGGAAACAGATCATGTTGGTTTTGGTTACCAGGTTTGAAGTTATGTCAGAGCAAAAAGCTCTTTGCTGCACAAAGGTGCTTCAGCCAAAAGCTCATAACTACATTATAAAACAACAAGTCTGCCTGCTGCCTTTTTTCTGTTGCATAGGCAAGTTCTTAATGGCTCCTACTGAAAATCTAAACACTTTGGCAACTTAGTTTTTAAAATTCTGGGAAATTTTCCTTTTTGCATTGTAAAGGTACCCCTGAGCTAATGTCCTGCAAGTCAACTTCCAGAAACTACCAGCACAGCCAGGGAAATTCAAGTGTAGTTTATTTCATCTTGCTGAAAAAAATTCAAAATGTGACCCACTGGGATTCATTTAAGTGACAAAACTGGTCTTAAAATAATGGAAAAAACTGTCAAAGAATAAATAAAAGGAAGAAAAACCGTGACCCATCTATTCAGTCCGTCAGCAACACAAAGCAGGGTCACTTATCCTGAAAGCATTAGTGGTAGATGCTGATTTAATCATATTTGAGAGCCTTTACTTTGTGGAAAATCTATATTTTCTGCAACCTACTCAAGCTTTTAGCCATTCTTACTGTTAGAAAACAGAAAGATTGCCCTAATAAGCTCCCTGTGGGATTATTTTTTCCCAGACTGCACAAAACGCTTTACTCAGAAAATGCTTCTCAAACCATTTTATTCCTAAGGTGATTTTTCCAGCTCTGTCCTGCAAAGGACACAGGGTTGGATCCAAATTGCTGGGCATGCAGGAAATAAAGAAAAGCTCAGTCATTCAAATTTCTACCATGATCGAGCAGCAACTGTAAAGGAAAAAAACAACACCCAGGTTTGGGCTGAGGAATCAGGGCTCCTGCTGCACGGGAATGACAAAGGCTGGGGAGGTGGAGCAGGAGGAGGGTGGGTGGTACTGCTGGGGGATGCAGGTTGGGCTATCAGTCCCCAGCAGCTGCTGAGCCATCAAAACTCTCTAAACTCTCCTGGGTGTCTGCACGACTCTTCCTTTTACAGGATGGCTGCAAACCTGGGGCAGGAAGGGCCTCTCAGCCCTCCTGCCAAGGGAGGCCAATTACTCTGCCAGGTCTTGGTATCTCCCAGGGATGGGGATCCACCAGCCTCTGGGCCATGAGCTTGCACTGTGATGAGATTCTGAGCTCAGAAACATGCACATAAAGCTCCATTTGAATTTAGATTATCCTGGTATGTTTATAACCCAAAGGGCATCTTTTCTGGAAAAGTTTGGCTTATTGGAATGAGTTAAATCCAGGCATGTAGAACATATTTAAACTTGTAAATAGAAGCCATCAAAGCAGACAGTGTTTAGCCCATAGTGGAGCCATCAAGGGACAGCTTGTAAGATAATGTACTAGAGTTACACAATGATCTTGTCATCAGTGACCCAAGAATGTTGATAAAAGTTCTCTGCTGAAACTTTTTGAACTGATGTGCTGTTCAAAATAACCTTCGCATAAAAAAACCCCACCAAACAAACAACCAGCAATCGACAGTCATTAATTATGAATATGTGCCAAGAGGGTATAACTTTCTGCAAAATAAAATTGTTGAAAAACAAAAATAAATTATATTGCTTTATCTGCAACTTGTTCCTTCCGTTACCTTTTTCCCTCTGTGCTTTTAAGAGAGTAATAATGAGGTTGTTGGAAATGAAAAGGCCAGGTCATCAGCTGGGTAAATCAGGGCTCAAATGTCAGCAGGTTACCAAGGTTTAATAACAGGACCACTGTAAATGACTGTGAGCAGTTGTCTGCCATAGGGTGATATGAAAAGTGTTAAAACCTCAGTGATAGGTACAGTGTGACATAACACACCCTGTTATGACATAATGTAAGAGCTGAGCAGGAGCAGCTGTTTTCAATGAAAAGGAAACAGTGACTCCACAGTAATGCAGCTGTTCCTCTAATAGAAGATTTTAACTTTTTTTTTTGCATTACTCAGAGTGTCACAGTGCTGACTGTGACTGTGACTGACAACAGCCAGTAAACAGGATGTTTAAATAAGCCAAACTGTGTGTTTTAATTAATTCAATACCAGAGCAAAGGTCACCCTTTTTCCCTGTCCCACTCCATTGCCAATTCCTCTCCAGATTTTTGGTTTCATTTCCTATTCTCTTGTCTGGGACCAGTCCAAGATATTTCTGAGCCACCCATGGCTGTTGGGTCTCCCACCTCTGCTCCTGGTTGGAAGATCTTGCTGGGCTTCCACCACCTGGTACCACAGCTGTTGAGGAGGTCTGAGGTGAGGTGGGTGAGTCCTGTCTGTAGTATTTTGAAGTTATTCCATCTAACAGCTGCTTCTCTGTATGTGCCTCATACACCACAGAACAGACTGGACTGACATGCAGATGCTGGCCCATAGTTGGGCTCTCTGACCCAAGAGCAGGATACACAACCTACTTAAACCCTGCTGGAATTACTCCAGGTTTTCAGTGGTGTGGAAGCAGCCAGTTGTAGAAGCCAACACTCAACCACATATTTTCCTGCCCCAAAAGTTTATCATTAAATTGTTCTCAGCACTAGTTTCATTGTCTGTCATCTGACAAGTAGAACCTGATGTTAGATTCACTGCAGCTTCCTGCACTGAGGCAGCATCTTCCGTCCTCCTAATTATTCCACACTGACATCATGCACTTTGGGTTTTTTGTTTCTCTTCCATTTAGCAACAACACAATAATGGCATTTCACTCCCAGCCATGATGGGAGATTCAACTGGCATTTTCTCTCAATGCTGCAGGTTCACAGTCCATTTTTAAATGACTCACTCTCTTTTGGGAATCAATAACACTATATATATATACAGATATATAGATGGCTTTCCAGTTCCTCACAAAGCTGCACTTTCACATGTCCCACAGGACCAGCAGATGATCTACACACATTCTCAGCCTTGGCTTGGCTTGAACTGAAATGAGTAAATCCCTTTCCTTTTCTCTCTCTTACAAATAACAAGATTTTCCTTTGCCTGGAATATGTTTGCATATTCCCACTGAACCAGTCAAGGCAGTGGGGGGAGCCTGGTTTGTACCTCACTATGATTCTTCATCTTTATTCTCTTTGTGAAACAAAGGCTTTTTGTGAAAATATTTATATTCTCACTCCATATAATAGAAAAATCCCCACCCATCTTCTCTTCTTTCCAGAGAGAAATAAATGTGCTAAGGTACAGCTGGTGGTATCACATTAATTAGTGCTCTAACAATAATTATTGTAGTATTCATCTGTCCCCAACATTTTTCTAAATGGGATTACTGAAATATAATGGTGTATATTGTGTTGGAATCACAGCTAAATCAGATCATCAATAAATAAAAGGAAATGAAGCTGTGGTGATCTACACAAGGTGTAGATCAGACAAAAATCCATGTCTTTGTGAAAAAGATCCACGTGACCAGGAGAGCACTAGGTAGGAGAAGAAGAGTTTCCATCCAAAATAGACTCTTCCCAAAAAAACAGACTTTAATGGGATGCAGAGATGAGCATCAACACCTGTAATTCAGCACTGATTAGCTGCTGGTGCCGGAGAAAACATCCCAGGTGCTGAAGTTCAGGAGCAACACAAAAAATTTCTACTGACAGTTCAGAGAAACATTTTGTTAGTTTAAAATTTTACCAGACAAAATTACAGTGGGAACTACAAAACACCGTTGCCATTGATTTTCTCCCAGCTCTGCTGTTTCCCTCTACATGCTCCTGTTGACACCCAGGCAATTCTCCACCACCAAACAGTACCAGACAATAATTGTAAATGCAGCCTCTGAGTAAACTGTTAGGTTAGAATTTTCCTGAGGGCATTGGTCTAGGGCACAGGACTGCTGAACTGACCTCGAAGCCCTCCTATGTATCTTTTGATTTTTACCTCCACTGCTGCCTTTCTTTCTTTCTTTCATGAACTCTACAAATTGTGGCCTGTTACACATTCTCTCCTGTTGGTTTTTGTTGCTTTTTCCTCTGGCTTCAATTTAGCTACTAGCTCTCCAGGGCTCTCCACTTTTCTGTGAGAGTATTCCTAGTCTAACAGGGCTCTGATTTTCTTGGCACCCTGGTTGTACTCCTGGGTAGTGTTATAACTACTCCAGGGTGCAATGCTGAGCTCAGCAGAAAGCCCCTCTCAGCCCACTCTGGCAGAGCTCAGAGCTAATAAAAACTGATAAAATGCAGGTCTAGGAGAGTTCTGTTTAACATGCCAGCTATTAGTTTCTGGCAGTAGATAAATATCAAATATTAATATTTTTATTAACTGAGAATTCAGAAAGTAATCTAATTAACACCCTAATGAAGAAATATGTTTGCCAAAGAATTAATCACACCTTGCTATAGTTCACTCCATTAGTTTTGACATCTTCATTTTAAGGGACTGCCTCTGCATCCTGTTCTGGGCACCATTACATACAGCTAATTGGGAGGAAACAGCTGTTGTTGTATCATTTACTATGACCAAGATGGAGATGTGGTTACAAAACTTTTTCTTATAAATATTCTCAAGGTTCTGGTAATTCTGGAAGTCACTGGGGTCTACTGACTTCTCTGGTATGGAAACAGGGAGGGATTTCTCCACTCTGTGCTCTCTCCTGCCTCCAAACCACCCCTTGAGCTTGCTCATGCCTTGGGGTCTTCACAGCAGCTGTAAAAGGCTTGATGGGAGCTGGAAATAATGGCTGTAAAAAGGGAAAGATATTTTCCATGTGGCTTCCCTAGTCCTCAGATGCAAACAGAAATAACTTGTCTCAGAGAACAGGACAACAAACGAGAGGAAAACAAAGTGATGAGGTTTTTCCAGCCCACCCTGTGCAAGCTGGCAGGGTTCTTGCCAAGATGAGACACTGAAGTCAGTTTTCCTGACTAGTTTTAAGGCTCCCAAGTGATGAAATATCCTGAGGGCTTTTTTTATGACACTTCCTTACCTGCTGTCCTGATGTTCAACCTTTGTTTTTCTTCTTCTTACATTTCTTGAAATTACCCCAGGTTATGAAATTAAGCATGTTCTGTCATTTAATTGCTCTCTTCCCTGACTCTTCAGCATAAAAAGTAGGAAGAAACACCAGGAAAAGAGAATTAACAGATGTCTCAGTTGAAACAAAGTCATTCTAATTATTTATACTTCGTGAAAAAATACCATTTGATATTTGTAAGTTGAATGCTGTGCCAGATATAAATATTGATAATTATAGTATATAGAGCTTTCATAGTCCATAGGCATAATTGTTTAGCCTTTATATTTCCTTGTTTCACATAAGGGGAAAATCAATTGCAGATTTTAAATTAATTGTTGAAGGTTTAATAATCCTACCTCTTGCAGAGTGAGGAGTCAGAAAGTCCTTGTCTGCTGCCTGTCCCTTTGTCCTAAATCTCACCTTTCTCTTTGCTCTGCTATAACTAATTAATGTGTATGTGCATGTCAAATGCCACAGATACCATGAGCTAAGATGTGGTTGTGCTTATCATTATGACAGGACAGTAAAAGCTAAACAGCTCTAAAATCCTAAGACAAAAATGAGAGTAAGCATTATTATATTATATGAGTATGGGTTTAAACAAAAAGAAAATGTTTGTATGAGGTAACAGGGAAGATCCAAAGAATTATCTACCTTGCCAGGCTATCAAATGAAGTGGAAAGAAGCAGCCATAAAACACTAAGTAGGAAAGGTGGTTTCATTTCTGCACCAGTTTGTAGAGCTTTTAAGTTGCATACCTTTGCTGCATCCCTACACAGCATGCATGCTGACACAGATAGGAAATAATTTACATTTCCTCCAGCCTCCCCATCCTTTAAGCATCACCGATAGGCAGTGGAACAGTAATCCTCACCTTCTGTCTCTTGCATTTTCTTTGGGTCTCTTTAGGAGCTCATATTCATGTGTTTCCAATAATATGAAGGCTTTCTGCTGATAAAATTCTTACATATTTAAATGGCATTTTGAAACCCCTATAGTTGTCTTTTCTAAACCTCCAGTCAAGGCAAACAAAAAAGAACCAATTTTAAAGGAAGGAGACTATCAACCAGATGGGTAAAAACATGTTCTCTGTGTGCCTGCACTAAAATGAGAGAAGTTATGAAACAGGATAAATTGTTCTTCTAAAATATGTTAATGTTGTCTCTTTAGTGCCCTTTTTCTCTCATAATACTTGAAAAAATGTTAGATTTTTTTTTTTTCTCTTGAGTAAAAAAGTCAGGCTGGAAATCAAGCCTCCTCCAGCCTCAAATCCTGAGTCCTGGGAATTGTAAGTGCAGGGCACTGCAAAAGGTGTTCTTGAGAAATTTTGTCTTCAGATTGCCAGAACCAAATCAGCCCCAGGACCAGGGAATCCAGGGGTCTGGAAAAGTGTGTCACTCAGGCAGAGCTTTGTGCCTACATTCAAACACCTAAATAAAAGGTCTGATTTAGGGTCATGCTGAGTGACCAATGTCCTCTTTTGGGTTTATTGAGACCCTTTATTTGGGTGCCTCAGTGTAGCTAAGGAGCATGAGTTAAGGCAATCATTTTTCAGTAGGTTTGTTCCAAAGCTTTGATTGCTTAGCAGTACCAGGACCTCTCTGTAGGGCTCACTCATTGTTAGGGCTGCAGGAACAATAAGTAGGAGCGTGTCATCAAGTCAAAGTTAACAATGGTGTTTTGATGGAGAACCTAAACCACAATTCCTTCCTAGCAGGAGCTAGTCCTGAACAGTTTACCTTAGGAAATTGAGTGCTGCAATGCTGTTTGGTGTGTCAGGCATATTCTTGGTTGGAAAAGCTGTGGAGAAAGATCCTGGCCCAGGAGGAGCTGAGATGGTTCAGTCAGTCCTTCAGGACCTCTATGAGACCTGAGCTCAACCTGCAAAGAGCAGATGATCATCTGAGACACAAAGAGAAAAGATGGGGTGGTCAGAGTCCTCCTAAAACCATTTTTCATGTGAATATCAAGGGGAGGGGGGGGATGGGAGGGGGGAGGGAGGAGAGAGAAAATAAATAGCATTGAAGATTTTTTTAGATTTTTTTCCCCTGTTGGTACAAGAATACTCTTAGTACAAGAGACTACTATCTTTTCCACATCAGACTGGGGACTGACATAAAAAATCTACTTAAATCTAATAATTTATAATGCAGAGCTTTTCCCACATCCATGGATATAAGTATGCTGAGAATCAGAGAAAATCAGCCTTGCAGTGGTGGAGAACCAATGTATATGGTAAGAGAATCAGGCCAAGTGAGAAAGAAAAGAGAGGGCAAAGTACAAGCTAGCTCCAGGGAGCAGTGAGGGGAAAGAAGCTCCAAAACAACACTGAGATATGTTTTTTTCCTTTCCTATCCCTACTCCTGAACACACCAAAAAAAATCCTCCCAAGGGACCACCAGAGGAAGAGATCATTGTGGAAACTTCACAGCACTTTCAAATGCATTTTATTTTACCCACAGTCACCTGAGGGACTGCAAAAAAGAGATAAGAGGAGGAGAGAATATGGTATGAAGAACAAATATTAACATACACACAAAATGTCAGCAGCACAAATAATTATTTGATATTTTGACTCATTCAAGCTTGTGATTTCCCAAAAGCACTTCTAATTGCATGTATTTTTGAATGAATGAATTACATTTACATTAATATCTTGCCTTTAACTCACATAAGATCTTAAGGCATTTTGCCAACCAGGGAGAGGGGAATCACCAATAATTACAAGGTTTCATGAGAAGGAGCTTCCCCATCTTTCACCCTTTCCTGACATGTTACTATTTCTCACAATCCTGTCTGGAAACCAGCAGTGCACAGACAAAAGGTCTCATTCACCTAACAAAAATTTAGGTGGGATGAGAGTTTGTTTTCTTGGATCTTATCATAGCCACAGGGATTAAGATCCTACTTTCACCATGGCACTGAGTGTGCCATGTCCCCCTCCTGTCCTTCCTGAATGGGACAGTTTCTTGTGGTGTTAGAAACATTAGGAGAACATTCAACTGAAGTCCTGAAAATGCCTTCACAACCTGAGAAGAAAGTCTTTCTTCTTTTATTTTCAAAGTGTTTTATAAAAAAATTATCAATAAATAATAGTGGCTACTGAGGAAGACTGTATCTGCCTGTCTGGTGGCACAGGGGACTCTCCAGAGAACATATTTAAATCTAATTTAAAATTTTAATTTTGTATGTGCTGTTCACTTCTACATGGTTTTTCATGTAGCAAGTCATGGAGCAATGAAATTCACTTTAATTTTCCACTTCTCCTGGATGCAATGACAAGCTTAGGCTGATTCAGCAGAGTAGAAATAATTTTGACACTTGCAGTTACCAGATGAGGTTTAATATAGGGATTCAAGCTCTCGTGGGAAATCTGCAAGTGCTTGCAGATTCATAAGTTTATCCATAAATATTTAAGAATTTGCAAGTATTAGAGGCCCATTTTGAAATAAGGAAAAAAAAAATATAAGAAAAAGGAAAAGAAGAAAAAAACCCCACCCTTATAAGCATTTTGGGGATTTCATGTAACACCTACAGCTAACAAAAATTCACCTCATTGATAGGAAAGCTGATCCACAGGCAGAAGTGTTTGGTTAGACAAATTGCCAGTTCTGATGGGAATGATGGTTCTGTCTCTCTGGGAAGTGATTCAGTGTGCTGATATCCATCTCCCTCTGCCAACACAAAAGCAGCCCCTTTGAAGGCAGAGTGATTAAGTCCCTCCCTATAGGCTCCCCAGGCAGATCTATTCCACTAAAGCCCTCGGGCAAATCCAGATTAGGGTTTTGGAGAAAATCTGCCAAGAGGGACAGCATCTGAGGGGATGTGGAATGTGTTGATGCCCCAGCTTTCCTCCAGGAGCCCAGCAGTGGCTTGCAGCTCCCCCAGGACCACCAGCATCAGGATCCAAGCAAGAAGATGCACAGCTGATTTATTCACCTGAGTCTCCTGTAATCTTCCCTGCTCCCACTTCTCCCTCTGTTTTTATCCCATCTGGATGCTGGTGTTTTGCCAGGCTGGCTCAGCTCCCTGGGAGCTTGGTGGGAAGGCCACCACGGGGACATCTCTGGCCACAGAGATGTGGGAATGGGTTGAAGATCATCAACTCCAATGTGATGACTGCCCAGTTTAATAGGCACCTGCTGGATTTCTCCCGGGAGTCTCTGGGGATAATATTCCCTTCCTGGACCAGCTCTCACTGCCTCTCTTGCCCAAACTGCCATCACCAAGGTTTCCTGCCATACCAGAGCTTGGGCCAGCTTTGGCCACATTGTTGTGTCATGATATTCCACTTGTAGCCCCCTAATTTGACAGCACTTTCCTGAAAGCTTTCCAAGGTGATGGGTGAGGGCAGCATGATGCAAGACCCATCATTCCCACTGGGAATGCCTGAGGAGAAATCTCAGTTACTGTATTACAGTTCGATTTCTGCAGAAGATGCTGACAGGGGTGAAAATTTTGCACTTCTGGCACATGGGTTTTATTGTTCTGTGGATTACAGAAAGCCTTGGCTGAACTGAACCCCTGGCTCCAGACTCCTCTTAAGCACTTAAAACCACACTGCTGGAGCCAAGCTCTGCCCTGCTCAGAGTATTTGAATGGCCTCCTTGTGCTCCAGCAAGACCTCCAGATGACATTGCAGTCTCCACAGACACCTAAGTTTAAGAGACTTGCTGTGAATATACTCAACTATCTCCCCCTCCCTTTGGTCATTTCTAACGTTATTTGGCTTTATTCACTCTTGACATATAGTGGCTTCCAGGAGAATGGACCTCATCATCTTTTGTTTGGAAACAGCTATTTATAGAAATGTTGAGTTGTTGCTGGTCGCAGCACCTAGAGATTAATATTTGGGGGGTGAGTGTGAACACACAGGGAAGGAAAGCTTCTATAAACTGTTCAGAAACAGGGGCAGGGAGGACACAAATGGGTGGGCCAGGAATCGCTGCCATTGCCTAAGTAGCAGGTCAAAATTTATGCAGAGGGAGATAAATTGTTTACTTAAAACTATGCTGCAAATCCATGGCATGGAGAATGAAACCCCAGCCTCTCAGCCTCCATACATGAACTGCACACTCATCCTTCCCAGCATGTGAATATTTCTAAGCAGAATTTTTCTCTCTAACGACTTGATGCTTTGTATGCTAAAAGATTACACTGCCTGTCTGTGAATTTCTGAATCCTGGCCCCAGAGTCACAGGGTAGAGCATCTTGTTATGAACAAGAAGTAGCAGGCAAATACATTGGAAGCTATTGCTGCTTTTATCTTCTACAAGATTTTCTGGAGGACCTGTCATCCCTGCATCAGCCTGTCCCCCGCTGGGAGCAGGTGGCTGTTGCTCACAAACATGCAATAAATGATATTACCAAAAGCTACATAAATAAAAAATAAACACCACAAGAAATTTCATGACGTCTTGATGCATACTGAGGCAGGGAGGGATTTCTGATGGAAGGGGATGAGCCAGTTACACTTCACCAGTGAATAAATTAAAGGATTTATGCCCAGGGTGTTGTAGCAAGGGCTAAAAGTGTTTGTCTGCAGCCAGAGGGAAGAGGCTCCAGGGTAGTTATATCTTCCCAAGCACAATGATAAAACACATTCATTCTGTCTCTGGAGATGTTTCCCACTCATAACACACCTCCATAAAACCTGCCTTGGGTTACTTTGCTGTGACTGATGTTTGGTAGGGAGCTTCTCTGGAAAAAGACACAAGGTGTCCCCATTTTGCTGAGTGTGCAGCATATTAGCATCCCCATTCCTGACCCAAAGCCTGGTAGAGAACAATCAGGTTAAGGTGAAAGGTTTCTTTAATCTGTAGCATGGACCTTAGAACTAAAAAATCAATAAATAACTTAAGGCTCCTCAAAGCTACAAAATTCTCAACATGAGATGACACATACAGGAATAAAGTCAAAAGGTTTTTCCCCTAAATTACTTATTTCTTAATGTAGGGTCTTCAAGCACAGGGAATCTGCTTGCAGTGTTTCACAAGGTGCACAGAAAGTGAAGGATGTCTGACATATGTTGAGGCAGCAACACAGGCTCAGTGCTTTATGCACAGCTAAACTTCTGTGTGTGTTTACACAGTGCTACCTACCACTTAGACATTTCAACCATTAAGTGCAAACCATTTATTTTCTGCCACTGACTGTTCCTGTTCCTCATAAGCATCACCCTTTCCTAATGTGGGCAAAAAAGTGTTTCAAAAAACTTCACACAACCATGCTGAATTACTACTTATTAATTAGTTTTTAATTATGAATTACTACTTATTAACTACATTCCCCCTTGAAAAGAAGGGGGAAAAGTGTTTGTTGTGTCCACAGAGAAAAAGGACAAGAAACAATGAGCTCAAATTGCAGGGAGAAGGATTCTGCTCAGCCATTACAGAAGCTTTCTGAAGCAGGAGAAGGCTGTAGGTCTTTGGTGTTGTACAAAAAAGGTGGATAAACAAGGAATGATGTTTGTTTGATCTTTAGGGAAGTGAGATGGACTAGATGGTTCTCACTTGCATGACATTTCCCCAAACGATGCCCTTGAACTCATTTACTTTTTTCCATCTTCCAGTTCTAATGTTTATGTATTATTTAGAGATATCGTTTCAAACATGTCAGGAATCATTTGTGAAAGTACAGACTACAGGCAAGGCAAAGTAACTCCTCTCTTATGGGAAACCCTCTCCTCTGGACTACTGGCCACCATCTCTGCAGATACTGCTCCTTCAAGGGATTTCCAGATACCACCTTTGACCCTTAGTGTCTAGGTCTGCATGTCAGAGCTCCCACTGGCAGTGGAAATACATCTTGCAGTTTGAAAGTGAGACCAGCAATACGAAATGCCTTTTTAAATATATTTGTATCTGCTAAGGTAATACATTGTCTAAAATAATGTACTTTTCCCCATCCAATCACTGTTCCCATCTTCACTGATCATAAAACGGAAAATGAATGAGAGAAAAGATGAATCAATTAATATAGGATGGAGAAATCGATCTATTAAAAATACCTATTGAGTACTTTGAGGTCTTTAATTCGATGGTGTTCTACTTAAGAAGCAGAGAAAGAATCACCATGAGAGAAAAACCCAGAAAGATCAGAAATCATGTGAGTAAAGTGTTCTGGATTTCATCCACCAAAAACCTAAAATTAAGTGCATCTAGTAGTGATTTGCTTCATGTAAGAACATGCAGATTTATAGTAAATTAAGAATGCTGAACATGGAAAATGAGCAGGTTGTTTCTGCTAAACTGTTTTAATTACTCTTGGCAAAGGCAGAATAACTCTACAAGAGTTATTTATTATTTTTTTTTAATTAATTGAAGAATTTAAATGGAACACTTTAACCAATAGTGCATCTGATTAAACATACTCTGTTCAATTGGCAGCTGAGGACTAGAGCTGAAAACTGTGGTGGTCCAACCCAGATGGCTTCCATACTTTCCTGTATGGAATCATGCTGGAGCTTTAAACTTGCAATACATTTGTGCTCATAAATTTCACTTGCTTGAAGATCTCAAACCAAATTAAGTCTCTAACCCACTGATAAATTGTTAGAAACCTCCTTATTTGTTACAGATGGGATTTTTCATGAATGTCCAGCATTTGCCTTGGTCTCCTTCCATTCCAAACAAATGACCTTAAAAGCTAAATAAAACTATCCCTCTGATTTCTGTCTTCCTTCAAATAGTTTTGAAGTATTAAAAAATGCTGATCAGAATCTGTTAAAAGATTTTAGAGTAAAACATTGCCTTGCAAGATGCTGCAGGGTCCTGCAGGATGTAAAACTTGCAAGGACTTTGAGATCCTAGAAAAAACGTTGATACAACAATTTGGGATCTGGATCCTCAAAGTTAACCAGAGCAGAAAAAAAATACAGAAAGTAGAAAGCAATTTAACAGCACATGGCCTAGAAGTGTAAGATAATGACAGACTTGGCATATTGCTTTATTTTTTGAAACAGTCGTAGAAATTTTTGTGATGTTTTTTGCCTTTGTTTTCCTGGTAATGAAAGTTTTAAAACTATTCAAGCCCCAGCACTGGAGGAGTGTGTACCTTTCCATTTCACCAGTTTTATTTCCCTCTAATCATCAGGTTTAGTAGCATCCTTCCACTGCCCCCAAAAACTAAAAACCATAAAAATCACTGGGTTCTGAAAAAGAACTATTTGGCTTCTCTGGAACTGTGCTGGCTGATGATTTGCTTTCTGCTTTCTAACCTGTGTCCTCTGTGAGCCAAACCCCCACCACAGTGAGCAATGGGCTCCTGTCTTCTCTCCCACCACTCAGAAGAGACCAGAGCAATCACACACTTCAGGGGAAGGTTGGGGTTTTATGGTGTTACTTGGTTTGGTTGTCATGCTGATTTAAAACTTTTTAACTCTTTTTAACACACTTCATTAACTGATTCTGTACAAGAAAGTTTGCAACAACAACAATTATTTAACCAAGTCAGAGACCTCAAAGGCTGTTCATCTCCAGCTGGGAAGCAAGAAGGATACATAAAACTTGAGGGATACACAAAAACCCATCTGAAATGTCTAGCCCACCAGTGGATTTTTGCTCCTTTTTTAACCTTAGGGCATGCAGTATTAGCTAATGGATTTTCAACTAGATATAGTTCAGTGGAGAAGGCTTTTCAGTTTTATCTGCAGCCGAAGGAGTGAGTTTTCACACAGCATTTCTATTCCTTGCTGGATTGGAGTCCATTTGCCTTTGATCATCATAAAGAAAGAGAAATCAGCTGTAGCATTCCTTTTGATTATTTACCCTTTCACACAGAACCCGCTGGCAGAAGAGACCTGGTGTTTGCTCTTGATTAATTTCCTGTTGTATCTTTAAAGGCAGGTGCTGGTTGTAGATGGTTGCAGCATAGATAAGAGGGGGTTTTATGCTGAAACAGTGGACAAGTCATATAATTTCCCGTTATTAGTCTCATTTCAGGGGAGATGCAGACAAGCCATAAAACTACCAGGTTTTAAACAAATGAGGTGGGAAGTTGTAGATATGAGGGGGTTTTATAGAGCAGCTATTATTTCACATTTCTACTGAAGAAAACCCCCACTGTAATTTCATAGCAGTGCTCACAGGCACTATTAGACCAGGAATTACTTGGAAGTTAACCCACTGCACATTAATTAGAAATTGCTTGCATTCAGTTAGACTTCTCTGGAATGTTTTTGAAATACAGAAAAAGATTCTTAAAAGAATTCAGCTTCAGAGAAAATGTTCAGAAACAAGTTGCCTCCTTCCTGCTAATTTCTGTAAACCCCGGGTTGGAGGGAAAAGGTTTCAAAATGAAAAATGCAGTATTGCATTGTCAGGATGAGAAAGACTTGGTTTCTTTTTTGTATTAGGAAAAAAGGTGGATGAAGGTAGATGGAGGTGAGACATGGGAATGAGCGATGGGGTGATGAAGAAGAGGAGTACCCAGCCCTCTGGTTCTCAAGCCCTGAGGCTGAAGGTGGGAGACTTGAGGCCACCTCATACAGGAAACAGAGTCTGCAAACAGGCAGCTCTTCTTGCCCCAAATGAGAAAGAAAGTCTGAGCAGGAGAGAGAAAGAAGGGATTCTGCACTTCTTAAAAAACCCAATAAAACCCCAAAGACCTGAAGCTAGGACTTGTGTTTCTGTGGAGCTCCTGCTTTTTGTGCAATTAGTTAGGAAAGCCCTTTGTGTTTTCTCATTTCAACCTAACATACATGACTAAACGTTGAGGAGATTTTGGTTGTTTTTTTGTCTTACCCAGAGAGTGCCCATGGGTAAAATGAGAGAGAAGTGACATGTATGTGTCTGAAAGCTTGGAGATGAGGTCAACTGCTACATTTCACTGCTACTCCCAGCCTCAGGCACCTGGCAGGAGATTAACCACAAACCAACATTTGCTCTCATTATCATTTTTCCGTGTTCATTGTTTCACACCTTGCAGGTATACATGAGTCACTAAACCTGTGATTTTCAGGATCTGCCTCAGTGGAAATGATAAAATGCCCCAAAAGAACCTTCACAGTAGTGCTTTGTTCCCAAGTCAATGCCTTTACCTTAACCACTGCAGCAAAGAGATTATTTTCATAGCTTTTTCTTAATTTCAAGCATTAGAGGCATTCCAGATTACCTCCTCTGCCATCTTTTTAACAGGGAAAAAGTCACCAGATGGTAAATGTGTTTCAGATGCACTGACAAGTCTTCCCAAAATACTTGGCAATAGCTGGGAATTTTATTTCTCTTAGCCTAATGGCTAAGAGTGGGTAACGGACGCAGAGAAGAAAAAGAGTTAACAGATGAAGGATGAATGATGGGTGGATGAATGGATGCATGGGCATGTACACATTGTTTCAATATCATTATGACTCTGCAGTTTTATATGCGTCTCATTAATGTTAGACTAAATATCCATATTTTTGACATAAAGGAAGAGTATTTTAGGCTGTGAAATTTATTTTGAGGGTGGTGCCTGGAAGTCTAGAAAAACTCCTTTGTCTTCACCAGGTCAGAGAGAGTATCAGGTGAAAACCTTTGCCTGGAGTGAGCTGTGTTTCTACCCTGGTATTCTGTGAAAATATAACCCTCTACTAAACCACTGCTCAGTGTTGCAAGATGCAGTGTCAGCAGAAATAACCAATTGCCATTTGGACTTATTTTAAGTGAGATTAAGTGAGATTAAAACATAGAATATTTTTTACCACAGTATGAAAAAACTACTTAGAGTTTTGCAAGATTGGCTTTCTAAAAAGATCAGGAAAGAGAGCAGTGTCAAATACACCCTCCCAAGCCACATACAAGGAACAAAAATGTTATTATTCTTGGCCACATTGATCTTACTAAAGACAATATTAATGCATCCAATTTTATTAATACATAAATGTTAATAAATCTACTGGTATTGCTGTCAAAAGTTAGTCCTGGAGTGGTTAAATCCTTGAGGCTGCATCACTGTTGCCAATAAAGACATTCAAAGTGCAGGGAAGTTACACCTGCTCAGAAGCATTTTATGAAGTTAATCTAGAACATTTAAGTTAAATTACTGCTCTGGGTGTGAAGGGGAGTGGGTAATTGATAAAGGTGAAATAAAATCAGACTTTCCTGTAAGCATGTCCTAAAGCAAATCTGGGGTCTTCAACTGATTCTCTAGCCATTAAAATGCACATATTTCACTTCCTAGCAGTAAATATCAGTTCTGATTTATTCACATGTAAAGCTCCCAGATATAATTTTGAGTAGGTTGTTTTTGAAGCTCCTTTTCTTAGACATCAGTAACTGTCAGGAAGGTGGGATAGGCAGGTGGGATGTTGACCCTTAACGGATACACAAAGAAAAGGGTTTTTAAGAGGGCTTTGTTCAGCCTGGCAGGGAGGTCTTGAAAGTCAGTGGCAGATGCTCTCACTGATTTTAGCACAGGAGAGTCAGCCTGGTTATAGTCTCTTCTGGAATATGTCTCCTTGCAGTTTATCAAAAGATGATCTGAAATATCAGACACTTGAGTCTGCAAAAATAGTCTAGAAATCTCTTGAGAAAAATGATTTGTTGTTGAAAAATAGAACTGTTGCACTCCTTGCTTTTGATTTTGACAGAAAAACCTTCAAACTAGCCATTTAAGTTTTGGTTTGGTTTTGTTTCCAGAATTTCTACACAGTTGCCTCTGGTCCTTGGGTCCTGAAGGCACTTGGAAACCTGCACCCACAGGCACATCTGCAGCTGGACCAGCACTGCAGCTGCCCATGATGCCTGCTTTTGGCTTCAAAACAAGCCTTCAAAAAGACCTGAAAGCCCATGGAGGTCTTTGTGTACCACCATAAAGCAAGCACCAATGTATAGGTGGCATCTCTGCAAACCAGTCTGGCTGCAGTCCCCTGGGAGATGCAGTGCTGTGACATTCGGGTGTTAAAGGTGCTCTAGGAGCTAAAAGTACTGCACATATGCCTGGGGATACAATTCCTCACCCCAAATATTTGCAAATTCAGCAGAGAAGGCTAAAGAATGTGTTGTTATCCTATTTTTTCTGTCTTTTGGCAGGTAGGGGCTGGATTTGAGAAATTAATTCAGATTTTTCTAGTGTGCAGGCCAATGACTGCCCAACCTGCTGCTCATTCATTCTCTATGAATGCATACCATAAACAAACCACAACATTTGGCAAATATTATAGGGATTTTAAGAAAGTATTTCTGCACATGAAGCTGTTGTTTGCCAGCTCCTTTGTGTTTTGTGGGTTGGACATCTGCCTCCACCAGCAGCAAGAACAAAATACTGCAGGGTCAGGTGGTAATGGTGGCTGTTGCTACTTAGCAATTTCTTGGTGACAGTGATAGATTTTAAAACAAATTGGTGCTTGGATTCCAGGGGAAAATTCCTCAGCCCATCACAGCACTATCAAGGGGGTAAGAGCCAGAGCCTAATCTCTCTGGCAGTGTCTTGCTGCTGTCTACCTGTCTCTGCTGCACAGCACAGGGCAATGCTTCACTCCTGCCCCTGCCCAAGTAAAGCTGAAATATTGTCCTGGCTCTCTTCTAGAAACATTTTACTACATTTTTAGTGCTTTTCCTGCATGTGCGGTAGATAGGGAAAAGAAGTGAAGAGGAATCCTATCACACATTAAGTTGTTTGTCCTGTCCCCACCAGCCATTTGTTACACCACAGGCCAAGACCAATAAAATAAGGAAACGGAGATATTTATCTAGACAAGACCCAAATTGGCAGAGAGGCCATTCTGGTAAAAACCAAATCCACACAGAATGTCCACTCTTGCAACAGATTCACTGGCAAGACTGGAATCTGAAGACCTTTAACTGGCAAAGGGCTCCTACAGATGTTCCTACAGACAATCTGTGATACAGTGAGGAATAAAGTGAATTTTGGAAACCTTGCCTTAGCGGTACATACATCTGGGGCACTGAGCCATGATCTGCTCACTCCCTGCCCCATGTGTTCTTTTAAATCGTGCCAGTCCATGCACAACTTTCTGATACAAAGGTAAGCAGTGCACTGGCCATCACCAAAAGACCTTAAGCCAAAAAGCATCAGAGATGAAAGAAGGTATCAGGAAATTCATGGGCTATGTGAAGCTATTTGCTGTACCTAGGACAGAGAGCTGTTTGTCTCTGCTGAAAAAATAAATCTGCCATCAATAAAAATGCAAAATGTACTATTGCCAAGTTATAACAGCAGAATGAGACTGTATTTACTTCTATTTCTATAGAGCAGACAGCACTGATGATTGCTATACTTCAGTGTAGTTATCCATGCTATTCAACTGCACTGCAGCAAACAGATAAACAACAAAAAAACCCTTAAAGTGACTGCTGGAGAAACTGGGCTTCAGCTGCCAATCTATTTAATCAGATTGACTGTCACTTGCTGTCATTCCTACAAGCACTATAGGTCTAAATTAGAGGCTGGATCTCTTCACCGTGTCATTAAGGAACTATGAAAGAGCAATGGCCGTGGTAGATTGTGATTCTTTTGACATGAGGATCATATTAAACCTCTCTACTCCCCCAGAGCAAATCATACTTGATCATTATAATTGAGAGGTACATTCCCTTAGACTGATGACTTCTATATTTGCAGCATTGCTTTTCAGCCTGGAATGTTACTTGTTTCCCTCCTTCCCTGCCACTGATCACTGCATGAGTAGCTGTAGAGTCTCCTCTTTTGCCACCCCTGTAAGGTGCAGTTGTTTCTGCAAGACAGCCCTTTCAATAAGGGTTTTTGATTGCAGAGATTTGATTCGTTTACCAATGTTTACATAAATAAAACAAGACGTAAAAATTCGATTTGGAGCTCACGTGATTGCATTTGCTTCCTTTGATCCCCAAACATCTGAAATGGGATCCCTTTCTTCAGCACAGACACTGCCAACCAGAAACATCTTTCAGCCATATGCAGGCCAGGTGAACCTTCTTTTGAAATAAAAAAAAAAAATTAATTAATTAATGACCATGTTCCTAGCAAAGTGATGAGTGGAACCACTTTTTTTCTGGCTTAAATTATTGATTGCCCTTAAGCATCTCATCTCAAACCATTTCAAAGGAGAAGCAAACAAGAATTTATTTTACAAATTAAAATCAGCTTAATGAAAAATTCTGTAAGACAAATTGATTATGATCCTTGTGTGGCTTTGATTAAGAATGTTTTAAAATTATTTTAGAAATTATTTTTCTAGCTCGTTATCTAGTGAACTTTGTCATGTACACGTGGATGAAAACTAAAAAGAGAATGTTGATTAAAAATTGACAGAGGTTTTCTAAAAGGGGGATTTACTGAAATGGTTCCTTACTTGCTAGGACTGCAGAATGTATTTATATAAGTGATTCACCATACGGATGTGGGAAAATCTTCAAATATTTGTGTATCAAGTTTCAGACTCTCATAAATGTTTGCTACAGAAAGTAACACTGACTGTAAAATAGCCTTTCTGCTATAGAAAGTAACACTGACTAGAAAGTATATTTTGGCTTCAAATCATACATTTAATTCAGGAAATCCAAAATGAGAGAATGAACCAAATGCATAAGCAGGAGTTTATTACCTGGGTAGCAAGTCCTTGTTGTGAAACTGAATTCATGACGTGGCCTTTGCTGCCATCTCCACATTTACACTCCCATCTATGCTAAGTCCATCCATTCTACCTGTTTTCCAAGTCTTGAAATTACAGATGCTACAAGGACTTGGCCCAAAAGAGCACTGACAGCGGCAGCTTGTAAGTGCCAACGCCTGCCACAAGTGATCCCTGTAGGTTTGCTGGCAATTCCCCATCCCACCCTTCCTGGGTAGAGAAGAAGACGAATCCTGCCATGGTTGTGTAGGATCAGTGGTGCAGAATCAGTGCAGAGAGCTGCTCTGTCACACTCCTGGTTAATACAGTCTGGGATCAGCAAAGCTGCAGGAGCTCCTAAGGAAAAGGCCGGTCCTAAAAGTCTGGAACAGGCTGCCCAGGGAGGCGGTTGAATCACCATCCCTGGAGGTGTTTAAAAGACGTGTAGATGTGGTGCTGAGGGACGTGGCTTCAGCACTGAACTTGGTAGAGTTAGAGATGTTAGAGCACATGAGTAGTAGAGCTCGGTTTAGGCCTGGACTTGATGATCTTACAGTTCTTTTCCAACCAGAATGATTCTGGGATTCTGTGTGATTCTGTGAATAGCAACATCATGCCACCACTCTCATCCCTCAGGATCAAGAGCTGCCTCCCAGACCTCAGGTGAAACAGAACTCAAGCAAAAGAGAGACTGACAGACCAGGACCAAACCTGTATTTACATTGATGGGCAAATCTCAGCTGTGGAAAAACCATGCATCTTTTGGTAAAGTTATTTACTATTAGATTTACTCTTTTGTTTTGTTTTTATTTCCATTCTCCCTGCATAATAATGGATTGTTTTTCTCAGCATAATGAAGTGGAATGAAAAGGAAGAAAATTCAGAGCTCTGACTGGTATTTGTAGTCTGGAAAACAAGAACTTGAGGAGAAAACACAGTCTGACACACCCATTGCTGCAAATGTATGTTAATTTAAATAATTAAAAAATGCAAGACAACATAATTGGCTGACATAGTTCAGGAAAATTGCTGCTTTTGCAGTGTTAGCTTAAAAGTGAGCAAATGCATGAATACCTTCTTGACCACAGAGGTCAGGGAAGGGGACCATCAGCTGAATTAATATCCTGTCATAATTCAGAGGGCTGCAGTGTCAAGTAAGATGCACCTTCACTTAACAGGCCCCCAAAAATCACAAAAATATGTTGGAATCAGGTAATCACAGGTACCTCTGGGACAGCCACTTTGTCCTAAAGAAGAGCTGAAGATATTTTGGAGAACACATCCACATTATGTCTTCATCCAAGGGAACAACCACAAATCAATTTGATTAGAGCAGTGACTGGGTGATCCAGGAGTTAAGGTTGTGCATGTCAGCAGTTCTATTAGGTTGATAAGTAACCTGCTGTGAAAAATCTCAACAGTAGCATAGATGGTCTCTGCAAATAAGTTGTCATTTTTTTTCCCCTTTAAATTTTAAATCGTTGGTCATTTTGAGCTCATGTCAGCTTCATTTTGCTGCTGTGTGCCTGCCACCTTCAAGAACATCCTTGTGCAGATATAAATACCTGAAACACCACGTGTGAATTGAATTTATCCAGTGAGGTTTTGAAAGGAATGCTCAGTTAGCCCCTGTTGGTGGTAAGGGAGGAGTTAAGGCTCCTGGCAGTTTTGTGGAATCTAGGCTTTAAAAATTTATTAATAAAAAATGATCCAGCAAGTTTAGTCATCTTGGGTTTCTTTAATGAAAAGATGTTTAAATATATAAACACATAAAGTAAATATTCAACTAAAAAATGATTCACAGATGCATTTTTTAAAGCTTCTGTGACAGATTTTAATATAGAGTTTAAACAAAATTGCCTGAATAAAGCTTGTGGGTATTGAATTCTTAGCTTCATTATTCTTCTGAGAATATATGATATGTTCAGGAACAAAGATCTACCCATAGAGAAGTCTTGCAAAATAGATGAGATCTTAAACAGGCCAAATGAACCTGGAAGGAAGAAAAAGGCAAAGCTACACACACCACCAGTGGAAACCAAGAAGACTCAGAAAGTCATGAAGCCATTGCTTCATTGCAAAGCCCATGTAATGCCATTAGACAGGCAAGGAAAAAGTGGAAGCACCACGTCCCAAAGTAGATTTCACACACAACATTTTTCCAGCCACCCACCTCAAAATCAGGACATTCAGGGGGTTCATTTTCATTGTCACCACAGAGTCACAGAGGGGCAGAGGTTGGAGGCACCTCTGGAGACCATCTGACCCAACATCTGCTTGAGCAAGGCCAGCCAGAGCAGGCTGGGCTTGGAATATCTCAAAGGATGGGGACTCTGCAACCATTCCAGACCACCTGATTATGTGCTTGATCACCTTCTCTTCTGCTTAATCAGAATCTCCTGTATTTCAGTTTGTGCTTTTTGACTCTTGGCTGTTCACTGGGCACCACTGAGAAGAACCCTGCCCCATCTGAGGTCATTAGTGAAGAGGTTCAACAGTGTCTGTACGAAGGGAAGTAAATGCTACACCCTCCACAGTCATAAATTAGTTTTCTACATCAGATAAATGCTCATGGAATGAAAATGATACATGTTTTTTTTTCCATTTTCCCCCTCTCTAGCAGTACCTTGGGAAACAAAATTAATATATTCAAAGAAGTGGTTTTGCATCTTGAAAATAAACTCCAAAAACCTTTAATAATACATTCAGTCTCTTTTTAAACTTTATGGCTGTATCATGAAGGAACACTCAACTTATTAGCCAATTAAAAGATTTTACATACAAATTTTTAACAATGTGTTTTGAAATTAAATCTTAGTTGCACTGGCCTCTGTGCGTGCTAAACCTCGGGACTAGCTCTATTATTTTCCAGTGGGCCTGTAACAGATTGAAAATCTCTACCAAGAAGAAAGGTCTTTGAAAATGCCCTTTAAAAGTGTAGCTATAGGCTGAAAAAGAAAAACTGAAATGCTTGGCTTTTAGTTAGCCCTGCAGAATATTGATAGTAGTATTTTATCTGAGGTGGTTATAACCGTTTTGTTTCAGAAAGCCACATTATAATCACATATAGACACTTCAGGGTGTCTAACCTAACAATAGCAGGTCCTGCTGTGCCTTATTACTTAAACGTGCTTGCGGTTTGCTCTCCCTGCTGACTATTCATTCGTCTCTCCTAGGCACAGATTGATAGCAACTTTTACCAAGTTGTATTTATTTTACTAAGAAGGGTGTTGGTCAATACCAGATGAGCTGAGACAGTCAAACTCCGTTTTTCTGAGGATCCTGTTTTTCAGAAAGCCTGATGAGATGTATTTATTTGTACAATCCATTACCCCATACAGATGCCTAGTGAGATAATAACCGAATGACTGAACAATGAGAATTGTTTCCCCATTTAACAAGACCCATAACTCTGTGGGAAAACTTGAGCAATTCTGGGAATTAAATGTGAATCCAGAGTTATGGACCCTTACTGCCCATCCCAGAAAGCCAGACACATCCAGTTTGGCTGCTTTGAGTCTGTGGTAAGACTGACTTGCTGGGAATGACACATTTGGGATGCATGTGTTAATGTGAAAAGGGGCATAAAACATTTCTCCATATGGAAATACAGACAGAGTCTATATTCTTCACTGTTAAGGCATATGGAAAAGCAACCAACAGCCTCAAAAGTGCTCAAGCCAAACTTCTGACACCTTTTTAGTACTGAAATGACATTAATTTAGTCGGTTTACTTCATATTATTCCAGGAAGGCAGTAAGTAGCCAAACATGGTAAAGTCTGCAGAAGAGCTTTAAAGTTGCTTTCAGCTACTTCAATTTAAACAAATTCCTCAGTGAACCAAAGTCCCTCTGAGTCACATTCAAGATCCCTCTGCATGGGCATCTCCCCAGCAGGAAAGCCTGAGGTCTGGAGCAATACCCTGGGGGGGACCTGCTCATTCAGAGTGAGGGCAAGCAGCCCCTCACTGGATATTGATTTGATTGTAAGAAAGTCAGGCTGAAATGCAGTCAGAGGAGAGTGCATGAGGAGCAGCAGAGCTCATGAAGGTGGGGTTTTACACCCACCTGGATGCTCTGATATCTAATAAAGGGTAAGCTTTGTACTCAGTGCCTGCACTAATATCCTCCTTCTCCTTCAGCTTCTAGCTTTTAGGATACTAGAAGGGATCCAGTATCTCTGCGAACTCAAACACTTTGTTAAATTTCCTTTTTTGGTGCTAAATGGTTTAAAATGGCATTATTACAGATAGCTGGACAGGTAAACAGACATATGAGTGTGCAGACTTACACTTCTAGTTCATTCATACCGAAGGTCATGTTAACAATCTTTTCCTAATTCTGCAGTAATATTAAAAAAATAAAAAGCCTCCCTCACAGCAAATAGGGTAAAGCTAATTCTGTTTTAGACTCATTCTCCTAAATGACAAAGCACAAAGGTTGCATTTTATACAGGTGAACTACCAGCAGTTTGGAAATTACATGTTTAAACAATTAATTAGTCTCCTCTAGGTTTGTTAACTGAGTATCCCCAGCCAGGGGCATATCCATCAAATACACAGTAGCATGTACAAACCCATAGAAAACTATGCAGCAAGCAGTAGAAATTAATTTATTATGCTAAACTAAAGGGGTACTGCTCTTCAGAAGCTGGAATCCACGTAAACCACATTGTTTTTAAAGCTGAAAAGAGGAAAGAGCATACTAATATTGGAACAAACAGTATCGCTTCTGAGAGTCTTCTCCAGAGAGAGCAAAACGGAAGCCACACCTTATTCATGGCACCTTTTCTGAGAGTTTTCTTAATGTTGCAGGATCCAAGGACCCAAGTTCCACATTAATACCTGTTTTATGATTCCCCCTGCCCTAGAACCAACCATGATTTCATTATCAACTCCAGACACCTATGTCTGAAATATATTTCCAGTGTTTACAATGCTTTTCAAAACAGAGCTAATGAACTGTGTGTTTTAAAGGGTTCTGTGGGGTTTGCAGGCAGCCCTGTTATTAGAGCTCGAAAGCAAATGGGAGCAATAAAGCTGAAATGATGCCGGGTGCACAAATAACAGTTGTAAGCAGCAGGTTCAGTATCTTTGCATAATTGTAACTCATTTAGCTGAGCTACCTGCAAGAAGAGAACATGGGATGTGAAATGATTAAATGCCATTTCATGAGAGAAAGCAGGAAATTTTTCCATGCTGGGAACACGTCCAGCACAGACATGTGTATCCATCTAACTTAACGTCAGAGGGACACAAAGCGTGCCACTATGGGAAGGGCAGCGTGTCCAGCCTGGAAAGTCTCCCAACAACTATATTCTCAAAATGAAAATGCATATTTAAATATATATATATAAATGTACACATATCGCAGCTATTCTAAAGAGCTCTTTTCCTGTGATTTTTCCTAGAAGTTCTACTTTAGTCCGATTTCTTTCAGCTTTGGCTGTTTTGGTTTTTTTTCTGTTGGGATTGTTTGTTTGTTGGTTGGTTTTGGCTTTTTATTTTTATTTTCTGGCTGAGCCAGCTCCTGCAGTTTTACCTTCTTGTCCGTTCCTTTGCCCTGATTTTACCACAGCAAACACCAGAGATCCCACTTAATTCCTGCTTCTGGTCACTCTCAACCCTCCACCCAAACCAGCTTCTCTCATCTCCACAGCCTGAAAACCAACCTATCCCTCTCCGGTAGCTCACGCCACGAGGCAAAGGGCTCAGGAGTGGAGCATCACGCCAGGAAACAGCTCTGAAAGCGGACAGAGCCGGGACAGCAGCTGGAAGTGATGAAGCCGGGGGGTGCGAGGGCCACTCAGCCTGGCAGGGCGGGAAGCGGGAGCTCCTGAGGCGCCGCCATGTCACGCACCCGCCATGTCACGCACCCGCCATGTCATGCACCCACCCGTGAGGGGCCTGGCTCAGGATTGGGGAAAAAACTCACCACTAAACCACAAAACCTCATGACTAAATCGCGAAGGGAAGAGTGCAGGGAGGGAGGGGGTGATGAACGTTGCCCCCCGGCCCTCGCCTGCAGTGGGAAGCGGGGCGTGATGGCTGCCGGAAACCCTGCGGAGGCCTGGCTGGGCAGGGGCACTGGCAGGGACTGGGGACAAAAAAAGGAGAATTTGCCACCTCTGGGAGAAGGGGCAGAGCAGCTCAAGACGAGTCCCGGGATCTCGTGCAGAGAGACAATGATACATAGCCCAGCTAGAGCTCAACCTGGCCACTGTCATGAGGGACAGTAAAAACAGTTTCTGCAAATGCAGTGACGATCAAAAGAGAGCCAGGGAGAATCTCCATCCTTTATTGGATGGGGGAGGAGAAGAGAGGGGTGCAAGTGCAAGCCAGAATGAGGAAAAGGCTGAGGTACTTAATGCCTTCTTTGCCTCCATCTTTAATAGTCAGATCAGCTACCCCCCGGGTGTTCAGTCTCCAGAACTGGAAGAGAAGGACAAGAGAGCACAACACCCCCACCTCCCCCAAGTAATCCAGGAGGAAGCAGTTAAAGACTTGCTACGGCACCTGGACACTCAGAAACCTGTGGGGCTGGATGGGATCCACCAGCAGGTACTGAGGGAGCTGGCAGAGGAGCTCGCCAGGCTGCTCTCCATCACTGATCAGCAGTCCTGGCTGTCAGGAGAGGTCCCAGACGTCTGGCTGGTCCCTGTCAGCCTGACCTCGGTACTGGGGAAATTCCTGTTACTTCCTGACCCAAAAATCTTACCCAGAATGCCTTAAGATCTCTTCACTTTATCACTTTACTGGTAATTCTTACACCATTTTACATCCTTTTGCAGATCTAATTATTTTTTAGATGCAGAAATATTCTGCAGAGCTTCATAATAACCTATTTTAATATTTAACAGTATTTGGGCAGATTAGATTTTTATGGGAGCAAAATGATCTGTGGCACCTAGACACAGAATTGAAACGCATTTAGCAAAGAACATGCAGGTTCGAATCAACACAATTAAAAAAACCAAAAACAACTGCAGACAGTCTGGGAAGATCCTGACCTTGAACTGTGTGTGATGTGTGTTGCAACAAGGTTGTAAAACTTGGACATGTATCACAGCATGTACTGTTACAAGCACCTCTGGAGCTGACTGAAAGAAGTGCATTTTTCAGGATCAGTTCAGTCATCCTAAACCAGCCATTTAAAATAGGTCAGAGAATGGTAAGAATGACACTGCTTACTAGCCATTCATTTCAGCGATTAGTTCAAATGCAGATGTCTGACTTGTCAATGTATAACGATTGGTGAGACAGATCCTTGTGCAGTGGGATTCAGCTCATACAGGCTTTTGCCTCTTTTCAATGCATCCACTGAATTTGTGCTAATAGCATTTGTCCTTGGCTTTATGATATTAATCCTTGCCAAGACAGGCAAAAATTGCTGTTTCTGTGCCCAAATAGTAAGAGAAATTTTAACTGTAGTGGGATATCACTGCAGAAAACCCCCTCTCTGTGCATAACCCCTTTATCTCTTTTCAAGTTTTCTCTATGGCCATTGCCTTGGGCAGAGGGGTATGGAAGGCTTGTTAAAACCCTCTGTGCTTCAATCAATTCTACCATCTTCAAAACAGATTCAACTTTGCCTGCACAATAACACCACTCTTCCTGATGGTCTCACATTTTGTCTTCTTGCATGGCAGGCTGATTTTTAACTTAGCTAGAAACTGTGAACATGGTCAGAATGATGTTCTGAAACATGGTGGGTCTATTTTTCCAGTAATATATTAGCTATTTCTAGAGGAAATAATTCTTCAGGTTCATATGTTTTCCCTGCTTGCTTAGCTACATAACTTCTTCCCGATGGGCAAAGTCTTTAAAGGTCATTGTGTATTTGTGCATATAACATAAAATTGCTCCAAGATCTCACTGCCTCTTTCTCTGACATCTTTGCAGTGGGACATTCTCCTCCAGGTGAGGCAAGGTCTCATTATCACTATAATTACGCTAAATATGCCAATTTAGCAATGCTTTGCCATCTGGAGCACTCTTTCCCAGCTCAAATGCAAAACTGAGTCTGAGACAGGATCATTTTGTCAGGTTGGGGAGCTGTCTGGGAGTACCTGCAGGACTTTTCTCCTTTGGAAAAATTCAACATGAGGAGTGGATCTTGTGTGGCTGGGATAGATTCTGGAAGGTTAAGAGCTTATCTGCTGGCTGTGAAATTACTGGAATTTTGTACACCATGGGGTCTGTCCAAATAAGAAATATAAAGGAAGTCATGGAGTCTACAGGGGGAGGACAAGCAGGAAAAGCTGTGCCTGAAGGGTTGACTCTCAAAGTCCAGGCCAGAAATGCTGCTGAGGGAGAGCTAGTCATGTATCCACACTGGGGTCACCCATCAGAAGATCTGCCAGAGAGGTATGGACTTGTATTTTTAGATCTGGTATCTAGATGATCTTCTTAACGCTCTTTCTTCAAAAGAGATTGGTAATTAATTGTATTGCAATGTTTCCCATCCAATTCGTTGTGTCCCAAGACCAAAACCAGAAAACTCCATTGCCTGCATCCACTAGGTTCATTAGAGGGAAGAGGGAAAACAAAAGGAGAGAGTGGGCTCTGATCCCACCTGGATCCTGAGTGATCCAGGATTCAGACCACAGACCAGCGTAGCTTGTCAACCAGTATAGCTCCATTAGTTCATTTTGGCAATAAGTACTTAAAGCCTCTTAAAATTCTTGCCCAAAGCATATTTTGAGCATTCTTTCTTAATGCTTTCTTTTTCCCACTGAAAGCATTAGCATTCAGCTTGCAGCTCTGCTCTGCATTGAGTAAAATCTGCAGGAGAAATAAAGAAATTGGTGGCAAAACATCCTTTTTTTTTGAAAGAGCTGCCCCTGACTTGATTAGGGTCTCTGCTCCCAGCTCTGCTGTCCCTGTTTTCCAAGGTGAGAGGGACCAGCCCCAGCTTCACACAAGCCTAGGGAAGGCATTTTCCTCACAGTGCCCCTAGCTAGGACAGCCCTTGTTGGCCATCACCCTGAGCTCAAATGTATAAAAGCCACATAACTGGTGATTTATAAAAATAAGCAAACTGGGACAACTAGCTTGAAGAGAGCCTTTGAACTTACATGCATATGTGATTGCGTGTGGTGTTACAGTTTCTGTCACCATTTTTAAACAACAGTCTGAGTGGCTTCAAAAGGCATTTCTGGACTCAAGATATTTTAAGTCCTTTCTGTTTACATGATGCTTGGGTTATTTCCTCTGCCAGATATTTAGCCATATTATTTTTATAGAGATATATTTAATGTATTAAATTCTCAAAAGGAGGAGTAAACATTTTATTATCTTGCCTTAAAAAAATAAAAATAAAAATAAGTGCCTGAAAACAAAACAAAACAAACAAAAAAGGCTGGATCCATACAGATAGCCAAGGGAAGGGAGCAGTAATAGAAAAATGAGATGAACAGTGTGCTAAATAACATTCCACATTATCCATGTTGTTCTCCATGCACACATCATTTAGAGTGCATTTTGACTTTTTGACTTATTACAGGTGTTTGTTGGTTTCTATTGCCAGTTTCTCAGTAAAGTCCACTTGGTCTTTATGTGACGTTCCAGGCTTAGGTCATTTACCATCCTCAATTCAGAAAACAGTCACACACAGTGCTGGAGGGAAGTATAGAGAGCCCTGAGATGGAAGTCTGGCAGAACTAAAAGATATTTTGTTAGGGATTTTTTCCAAAACAGACGTGTCTGACCTGTGGCAGATTGCAAAGGGAACCTCAATGGAGGCTGGTTGCTGTGTTTATGCAGGAATACGCTTGATAATGTTGTGATTATAAAACCAGATAGTTTAGTTTTGTTGATTGTGCAGGCTGGTCTAGTGTGAGGTGTCCCTTCTCATAGCACGGAGGTTGGAACCTGATGATCTTTAAGGTCACTTCCAACCTTAAATCATGCTGTGATTCTGTGACCCGTCCTCATTTAATTATTTTACTTTCCAGAGCCTTTCCTCCCAGCAAGGTGTCTTTAGCAATCGATGTTGAGACAGGCAGCTGCCACCCTCCTGACGGCCTCCCCTGGCATTCAATGTGCCTCCAGGTGGAGGTGACTTCCATGCCTCCATCCCCACCTCCTTCCAACGATGTGCAGATAGGAGGGGAGAGCCTGGGATGCTCTACTCTGGAAGGGAAACTTGCCAGGGCTGCCCCTGCTCAATCTGCTGCTGAAAATTACCTTGAGTCTTTATAAATGGCAGGATGGTCTAAAACTTTGGGCTTTTGTGCAAGCTTGGGACGTGCCTGGGCCGAAGCTTGTTTGCAGGAGGGTTGGAAATTATGAGAGGGATGGGGAGGGCCACCTTTGCTCCTATCAACCAGGTTGCATGAGCAAGAGCCCAGAAGCGTAGGTCCTTCATGGGTGCTGACACCCAAACCCACCCAGAACTGATGGATCAGTAGCTGAGTCCCTCCTGCCTGGGAACTCAAACTCAGCTTCAAGGTGGTCAACTCAACTTCCCTTTTACTGCCTCCAAACAGGGGTGGTCGTTACTGACGGCAAAATATATTGGCACAGTACTCCTGTTTGCAAGGTAAAAGCTTTTAAGGGAATGAGACCCCAGGAGATTTGGAGGTGTTTATTTTTTTCCACTTGATTTGAAGCTGGTGTTATTTTCCATGAGGTCTCAGTGGCATCCTAACATTCTTAATCTACTGACTGCAGATCCTTTAAAGCTGAGGGGCTTAAATCTAGGCATTTAATTTAGTCTAAATTTGAAAGTTTTTGTATGATCTCCTTTTAATTCATTTTTAATTCCTTTATACATTTTTAATTACATTATTACAGTACTTGTGTTGAAATTCACCTAGAGTGCTGCACAGAGATAATTAGTTAATGTATAACGAGAAAGCCTATTGTATTTGGTACAGTGGAGGATTACTGGAATTCAAAATATTCTGGCTTTTTTAACTTTAAGATTGTACACTTAATATGGTCCAAAGGAAAATTTGCATATACAATATTAACCTGGCAAATGTGAGTGGGAAGGAACAAAAAGGCAAGCAAACATCCACTTTCCCTGGTGCTCATATAATGCTCATTATTATACCTGAAACAGTAAAGACACTGAATCTGAATCTTGAATAAAAAATTAATTGCTGGCTAACTATTAAAAAAAAAAAAAAAAAGAAGAAAGCAAACAAGAAATGGGGCTTTACAGAAATGAAATTAATTGTAATGCAATGAATTCACAAATCTAGCAGCATGTTATATATTCTAGCAGCCTTAACAAACTGTTATTTCCCACTCCAGCTGCAGAGTACAGGACAATTGATTCTGGTAATGGCAGCAATACCAGGCACATTCCTATTTCAAAATAAGTGCTAATTTGTTCTTTATTTACATATGCAATTGAAGACAATAATGTCACATTTATGCTGTGGAACTGTAAATGTTAGCTTTACTGGTTTTCCACTTTGAGTTTCAGGGCATCTCTTATTATGTAGTGGAAGGCAAGTTTGGTTTCTTCTGCTTGACTCAAGAAAAAAAAATTATTGCTTGGAAAAGCTCAATTAATTTTGGATTCTTTGCTCTCCTGATGGCCATTTCTTATCATTGCATTTGAGATCATGGCCCTGCTATGCTGGGAATTGTGCAGAACACTGAGGAGCTGGCAGACAAACCAGGCAAAGTAGACAGGGAATAGAAGGGGAGGCAGGCAATGGAGTGGTGTAACCTGCTCAGGGGCAGAACTGGAAAATTAAAGCCAGATCCAATTAGTATTAGCTCAGACCACTGGTCACGAGAGAGGAGTAAAGTACAAATTATATAATAGAATGGACTTAAGAGGAAGGCTGGGGAATATCTTGCTGAAAGGTGATATTGTGCTCAGTTAGAAACTTTGATACTACTTTACTTCCCTGAGAAGGCAATGTATTTCACTGCAGTCTGGATGGAGCACATGCTGCTCCAAACCTGGGAGAATGAAACTCTGCTGAATTCATGTTTAGTTGCATAGAAACTCTCCTGACACCCTAATCTCTTGAGAGAAGACAGTTGTATTTGGCTGTGCTCTGTACAAAAGTGCTCAAATGCTGCAGAGAGGGTAGAATTTCCCATTGGGAGCAAAACAACAATACCTGAAATGGAAAGCAGGAACATTGTAAGATCCCATGTAGGTTGTTGGAGGGATAAAGATCAAATCTGGTAGAGGAGGAAATTCTGTCCTTTTCAGAGGACTGTCTAGCTGTATCCCACACAAGGATCTCAAATCAAAATCCTCCTCTGGGCAGTAAGATATCAAGGTATCCTCAGATAATGTGATTGTTCAAGATTCAATATATGTTTAAGTATTTTTAACAGTTTAAAAGAGGGTCAAAGGTCCACCTTGGGACAAGTAGAACTGCAAGGCATTATGATTACAAATCAAAATAATGCTAGAAGATTATGTGGGTAGCATCACATCTCTTTGTTTTTGATCACACTGCCCATGGGACTCTTAATCCCATATATATTTAGATCAAGTGAATATTTCATTTAGCCCATGTCTGCAAAGTGGGTTTCACAGAGAAGACTTAGAAGGTGCCTTCACAGTTCCTCCTGCATGGGGAGCCTGGCTGGTCTTCATTTTCCAAGCTCTGTTCTAGACCATCCAGTTATGACTCCAACCACTGTGATGGACTTGCATGAGGAAAAGACAATTAAGCCACTTTTTCTTTCTTCGTTTTTCCTTGAGGCAGTTTGCTTCAGCTGTACAGTAAAACATCTGTTACAAGGACACTATGTATTTGCAGAACAGAAAAAAAACCTCCTCTGGGGGATGAAGGAACACATCTGAGATGGGGGAAAATCTCCAGTTCCTGAAGGAGCCTGATGGTTTCTAATAGGTTGGTCTTTCTGAAGGGAAGAAATAGATGCGCTGAAAGAAGGGAAACCCAAGCTGTATTTGCTGTTGCAGCAGTAATAACTACTAGTACTTCTGAATTGCTGACTTGGGCCTGATTCAGAACATTTTAATGCATTTACAGGACTTGCTCTTGCAGATAGCTGGAGAATGGGATTGCTTTTCTCTTTTTAATATGTTCTTTTCGAACAAGCTGCTTTTAGTTTTTATATTTGCTTAGAATTGAAGTTTCAGAAAGTCTCCATCAGGCAGGTCATCAATAACTTCTAACGATCTCACATGCTTATGAATATGCCTGTAAAAACTCCTAACCCAAATAACTCATCCACATGGTGTGCATAAAACATTTGAATCCTTTGGTAATAAATGAAAATAATTTCTGTAGAAGTGTGATTATAGCTGAAGTCTTTCCTCAAAAGGCCCGTGTAAATGAAACTTCTCTGGCATTTCTACATGATCAGTCTGCTCCTTTTATTTTGCATGCCAGTATTTAATTTAAAATACCATTCCCCTCTCCTTAGCTGAATACATACTACTTTCTCAGATCATTCTTCACCTTATTTTGCCACTGATGTGCCTGGAGCACTGCTCCAACCTCCTGTTAGATGTCTCTGCCATGTATGCATGGATCAGCTACAGAGCATTGCAGCTTCCCCAGCCTCAGCTCCCAACTTCAAACAAAAACAGCTCAAACTTCCAACTCAGAAGTTTGTAGCTTTGGGTGCTGGCCAAAAATGATGCTGTCAAGCTGATATAAACCATCTGCTATTGTATTTACCATCTTTTTTGGCTCTATATAACTCTAGTTTGGAGGCAGGTCCTTCAGCATAGTCCTTGAGTAGCGAGTGCTTGATGGAAGGAACAATGTGATCATAAGCCATGAATTTTTATTAAGCTCAAATAGTTGCCATTAAAATAACAAAATAACTCCACAGCCACCCATGACATCATGGCCTGTTACAGAGGGAGAAGGTGGTTGCACAGTCTTGGTTACCGGGAACTTGGAAGGGAAATTGCTTTTGTGATGACAACAAAGACACAAGCACAGATTTAGAGCTTTAGCTTTACCTTATTGAAATTTATGTCAAATCTTCCTTAACCAGATAAAAAAGCTTCAAATGTTTATCTGTGCGGTTGAAAGCTATTTCTTCAGCTGGAGGGTTTAATCAGAATGCTTACATTTCACCCAAGAGAAGATAGGAAACAGTTTTATCATAGTATTTTGCATGATTGTTTCTTCTCTCAGGTGGAATCAGAAAAGGAAAACACAAGCAAAAGGCAATAATGATGCTACTGGCACAACTAGCTTTCTCAAAGGGGGCCTGTCTTCTCTTGGCCGTGCAGCTTTTCAAAAAATGTCTGTGGATAAATGGATTATCACAGCCTGGAGAAGAGAAGGCTGAAGGGAGACCTTATTAATGCCTGTAAATATCTCAGGATGGGTGCAGGGAGGATGGAGCCAGAGGCTGTTCAGTAGTTCCCAGGGTCAGGACGAGGGGCACAAGTTGGAACATGGGAAGTGCCATTGGAATATGAGGAAAAACTTCTTTCTGGTGAGGGTGACAGAGCCCTGGGATAGGCTGCCCAGGGGGGATGTGGAGTCTCCTCTGGAGTTATTCAAGACTCACAAGGGTGCAGTCCTGAGTAATGTGCTCTTGGTAGCCTGCCTTAGCAGGAGAGTGGGACTGGATAATCTCTAGAGGTCCCTTCCAGCTCTGACAATTTTGTGGTTCTGTGACCTGCCTCTAGAAGGGCAAATAACAGTACTTTGTAACAGCTAATTTTATTTTTATTTTTTTATATCCTGGACAATTTGATAAAGAGTAGGAGCCAAGTCATGTTGCAGTGTCATTCAGTTCATGAAAATGCAGCAAGAAATAATCTCTCTCCTGTGTTGCTGTGCAGTGGTTGTGACGCAGCAGCCCAGAAACACGACCCAAACTCCTCTGTTTATCAGAAGCATGAAGCTGGAGTGAAATGCTAGCCTAGGAAGTGAAAACTTACTTTATTCACACAAGTCACCTGGCTATCAGTTTTTGCCAGAGTTGACAGAAGGGAAAGGACAGCAGAGGCAAGATGATGATTCTGGAAAATCCAAATAATAATGAAAATCCACTAGAAGTAATAGTGGTTTAAGTAATCTGCTTCAGCAGACTTTAGAGCATTCCACTCTATAATCTCCACAAAAATAAAACATCAGTATTTATCTGTCAATGCTGCTTAATATATAGTCAGCAAAATCAGAAATAGGCCTACATAAAATGAAGTCTGGCAAAAGCACAGAGGCTACTTTCCACCCAGCACTTTTCAAATGTCACTGAATGACATATTATTGTATTTTGCAGCAGAAACCACTGCTGTCCAAGTACTGAGATTTGGACATATTTACATGCTATTCTTGATCTTGCCCATCAGCTAATTAATTTTATTTTACTACATAATTTTTTAGAAGTATGTTACGAAACTCCAGGGTATACTGATGATTTTATCTGGGTGTTCTTATGCACCAACATTCCTGTGCTTTAAGGAATCCTATGGCTAACAAAAATTTCTGGCCCATAATAAAACTGACAAAAGAGAATAAAGGCTTTTGAGCTTCCAATCCTCTCCATGTCATGAGATTATGCAGGAAGCACAGAAATTATTTCAAAACCAAACATTGTCTCTGTGTGTAATAGATGCAAAGCCAGAGCCCTTTGGCATCTCTAGCACTCATCAGTATCGCAGCCAAGGACTTGCAAATCCTTCCACAAAATTCTGACAAACCTGATTACTAAAAAACTATCAAATTTTTCCATGTCACATGCAGTCCAGCAATCAAATACTAGCCTACAGCAGGTTAGCTGGTAAATCCTGTTTCTCAACCAAAAGACAAATTGCTATATATATATATATTTTTTTTTTTTTTCCTTTCAGTATCATTCTGGTTTTAGAATAAACAGTTGATCTATATTTACCTGAAAGAAAAATTGTAACTGTGACCAGGGAAGAAAAAGAAATACGAGGTTTAAAGAAGCTGCAGCAAACAAGAATCCTTTAGAACTGACTAAGTGTGAAGTTCAGTGTCTCTTCTCTTCCCACCTTAGGTCCCTTCTTCCTATGTTTTCAGCCCTATCTGCATCTCTTCTTCAATATCTGGGCTTGGTTAAAGGCCCATGTTTACACTAAGGCTTCAACACCATTAGTGCTGGTAAAGCACACATGCATTAAGGATAAGTCATAGCAGTGTCTTGGAACCAAGACTCTTGAAAACTGCTAAATGGATGGCAAATGCTCAGTTAAGTGTTATATTTAAATAATCTTGCTTTGGTATTGCTTGTGCTTCAGCACTCATCTTTTAGGACTGAGGCTACTGAGTAATGTTTTACTAGGACAAATGACCATGGAAACAATTGAGAAATCATCGTTTTTCAGGAAACCTCTTTGTAGATATAAAGAGTGATTGTCCAGGGACTAGAAGTATCTGTATGCTCAGGCTAATCAGGGACAAGGATACAGCTGTTAGAGAAAGGCAGAGATAAAGGTGAACACAGTCAAATCATATATTTTTTCAAGATCTTCCTTATAAACAGTCCTAGGTAAATTATTACAGTTATTATGAAAAATACTGCATTTTTATACAGCAGAGACACATGATGCAGTCACACTGTTTCTTATTGCCAGTCATCCATGAATATTTCTGCCAAAGCTGAATCTTTGTTCCTTGTACAGTGAACCTTGCCCTTGGACGGGGGGTTTTCTGAAGAAAGGTAAAGGGCAATGCTGAAAATCTCATCTCAGGAAAACATTTTCTGTTCTCTAATCATGTTAGTTTTATCCCCAAACAGCATGCTCTGTGCATGGATTGGTTAATCATATTCATTGCTTACTCAAGGCACAATCTAGTCCCCACATTGCATTCAACAGATCCACGTTCCAGTGATTATTTAATTAACATCACGATCGTATTCTTAATACACAATATCAACAGCTTCTTTATGCTAAAAATGATTAATTGTACTTTTGTTTTGGAAAACAGGCTACCTCCAGTGATAGATTACACATTTAGTGCCAGAATATCTTTGCAAAGCTTACAAATAATTTGGTAAAATAGATAAATATATGACAAAGTCAATCTTATTAATCTCTTAGCAGATTTCGTAAGACCAATCATTAAACATGTTTTTGCTGGTTTTTGCTAAGCAGTCTCTTGGATATCACCATTCAAAATCTGAGCAGTCTATATCAGAATCAAACCCAGATCTACCTCATTAACTTTACCAAAGTTGCACCATGATTTATTTAATCCAAATATTTCTGAAGATCTGTGACTACATCTTGTTTAAAGAGAAAAACATGTGGAAATTTGTTCTGAAAATACTACATGTTATATGGAAATATTTTTAATGAGAACTTAATATTTAGTTCATAATCAAGCTGGTTTGAGCCCTAGAAGAAACCCAAACACCAGAAACTTAGTGAGGTATGAAGAGGGATTAAAAATAAGAATTCTGAGATGCCCACCATAGAACTGGTCCATGAAATGGTGGGGAAATGGTTCATAAAAAGTGTTCCTATTCTCAGAAGAACACTCCCATATTAATTTTATTTCCAAAATAGGTCACTCTTTGTTATTAAATGACTATTGCTTGCTTGATTTCTTTTTTTAGAAGAAAACTACAAGGCTGACATGAAACTTGGGACGTATTTTTGACTGGAATGTAATTTTAAATGAGACCTACTTCTACTCCTCCTAGCTCTTTTCTACCTCTTGTACTAGTTTCTGTTATTGAACATTCACATTCAGGATGAGATTATGTCCTAATTTATCTCCTCTTGCTCTGGGTTGGTTGCAGAGCCTCCTCCCTTTCCCCCCCCCCAATCTCAATAATTTTTCAAAAGGAGGTGGGATGAGAGGACTGTATTTATGGCAGTCCTTTGTGATTTATTTTATATTTTTAAAAATGTGTTGCATACCAGACCAGATCCATGGGTGCTCCCACCTACAGAGAAATTCAGGAACAAAAGATATCGAACAATGTTGGCAAGTGGACAACTACATTGCACAGCATCTTGAGGGCAGGGGCTGCAGCAGGATGTTTTTTACCTAATATATACACAAGGAATATAATAAAGATACAAGAAATATTAAAAATACTGAGTAAAGTGCAACAAAACCTAAAAAACTGGCTGAGTTTATATGTGAAAACATCAGAAGGGACTCAAATACAGAAGAGACTTCGTAGCACCTTCCAGTGCGTGAAGAGACTACAGGAAAGCTGGAGAGGGATTTTTGACAAGGGCATGGAGTGGTAGCAAAAGAGAGAGTGACTTTAAACTGGAAGAAGGGAGATTTAGGTTAGACATTAAGAAGAAATTATTTCCTGTGATGGTGGTGAGACAATGGCACAAGTTGTCCAGAGAAGCTGTGGCTGCCCCATCCCTGGAAGTGTTCAAGACCAGGTTGGATGGGGCTCGGAGCAACGTGGTCTGGTGGGAGGTGTCCCTGCCCGTGGCAGAGGACTAAGACTAGATGAACTTTAAGGTCCTTTCCAACCCAAACCATTCTGTGGTTCTATGAGTGGAGATTATCCAGATTGTGGAAACAATGAAATCAGCTCCTCTCTAAGGGACCTGCAAGAGGTACCCCACCTATCAGTCCACATGCAGCCCCCACACCACAATTACCCAAAGGTCAACAGGCACAGTGACCATTGGCACCTTCCCTTCACCTTCCTCTCTGCAGGTGAGGATGTTCCTGCTGCACCACAGATGCTTGGAGACAGGCAGCCTCTCCTTAGGTTTCCTGATGAGGAGGGAATTTATTCCCCATGGGGAGCTTGTCCTTCCACTTGCAGCAGCAGGAGAGCATCCACTGTAAAGATGGCAATCATGGTAACCATGGCTATACAGTTACATAGCTCTCATCTCTGACAAATTGGTGGCAAAGTGCTTCTCATCTCTCTTTTAAAAGTAGCAATTATGGTATTTCTTGCATTTTATCTTGCAATAAAACACCTGATTTCAGAACTTTTTTAGGAAATATCAATACACAGTAGTTGCCACTTGGTGCTTGTTGACCTGGTAAACCCTGGTATTATTCAATTTGCTTTGCGTAACTGCACGCCAGTTAATCTTTTGTTAAACAAACCTATGCAGGAATGTTTTTTTCAATCCCCAAATGAAAAATGCTTTTTCTTTCTCATTTTCTTCCTTAAATGACCTGCAGGTATTTTAGATATCCACTGTAATTGTAAATCTCCAAAGCTGTCTAGGAGAAGTGGTCTATAGATAGGAATATGCAGTCCAAAATTTCTTCTAAATGCCCTGAGATTGATCCATAGAGTCAAAGTCTTGCAAAGCAATAGTGTTTGAAAGGAAAGTTCAGTGATACTGTCTTTAATGTGCCAAGTTTAACCCTCCAGCTTTTGCCTTATTTCCTGGTGTTGTCAGGTCAACTTTATATTTAGGTGGCATATCAAGATATGAGCAAGGAGCTATTTTCTTAGAGCTCTACCAGCTGGAGGGGACTGCAGGGGAAACATGTGGTAGCTCTTTTGTTCAAGGTATAACCTGTACCATAACCAAGGTATTTATTGTATGCAGTAGCTTAGGAAGTATATGGCCCTTGAGAAAACTGAACTGACTTTACTGCCAGAGTAAGTTATGTTACAGCTAAGTAATGTTACAACCAAAAGAAGATCATCTTGGTCCAGGAAGTGGTGGGAAAATGTTTAAAGGGAACTTTTCCTTCCCAAAGGCTCTATGTTTCTTCACCTTCCACCCTTGCAATCTAAAGATTTTATCTCTATTACCTCAGCAATCTTTTTTTAAGACTTTACAGGTTATTTCACTGTACTTGTACTCTGATGGCTTTTTTCCTCTTTGCTCTCTTGAATGTGTGTGAAAAATGAACAAAGGCTAGGTGATAAAATAAAAGATATTTCATTAATAAAAGCTTTTCAGGTCTTTACTTTATCAACAACTAGTACCACTAGTCAGAGAAGAAATAAAATAATCCTTCACTGTTGCATTAAAAAATATGCAAAGTACCAATCTACTGCTTTCATTGCCTCATTATTATATTACTTACATTTATCTGATGAAAACAAGTACTTGCTATAAATGTAAAACAACATGATGTGAAGCAGAAGTACTGGTAGCCTAGCACGCAATTGTACCGTTTACATCAAATATATTGCAGTTATTGGTAACATGCCCTGTTTTCCTGACATATTTTGTATCTTTGTGACTAACCATGCACTAAAGGCCTGTACACAAATGTTTCATTTAGGAACTTTTGATTTGTCATGAATGCTCTATAGCCATCAGGGGAACTGCTGAAAATTAAAAACTTCTGCTGTTTCATCTAAGTATGAAAAAGAATGACATGTTTTATAGGATCAAATAACCATGTCTTTCTTGCTCCATTCCTCTTTATGGAATTGAAAAGCCACTCTCACACTAAGAAATATTTATCTACGTTTTGTACTCTGCATTTGTCAAGATTTTTTTTTTTTTTATGATCATCATCATTTATATACACGATATTTGATACTAACACAGAGGCAAACAAGAAGCCATCCTTCAACTTGTGATCCCTGCAGTAAACTCTTCTCTTGGGTGATTTCTGAGCACCCCTGAAGCCCTGGGGGGGCTGTGTAGCACAGTGTTTTCATACACACTTTGCAACTCTCCTTCAAAATTCGTCATCTTCTCTTGCCATCTGCAAGGGAGCTCTTTAAAGATGCAGTGGGAATGCCTAAAAATACTCATCAAATATTCTTAAAAGGAAGGAAGATTCCAGAGTTTTGATGGTGCCATGATCCAAGGGATATGTTTCCTTTGAGATGGTTTAAGTGTAGGGTGACATCATGCCTATAGTTAACCAGATACAGTCATGAATGAGCAATGCTCTTTTGGGGCCACTGTTTCTGAAGAAAACAAGCCTTAAATTGCTTAGGACTCAGACTTGGACTTCAACTGGTGCTCCATACTGGGGCATAGGATTTGATTTTAGATGAACTGGGACCTTTAGGATGACAGTTCTTGTGGCACTTGGTTATTTCTACTTCTGGTCCAGGCTGTAAATCTGAAAAGAAGAATTCTGGGAAAAATACCATTAGGTTTTTGATGCTCCAAAAGTGAAGATTATGTGGAGGCTCAAAGGGATGAAGAGAAGTGTTTGTGCTAGGATCAGTAAATCAGTCTAATGCTTCAAACATCCCTGTTTTATAAACAATGATTAAATTATAGTAGGTAATTAAAACCAGCAATGTTTGATTTAGCTTCCTAGTTATTTTTTCTTAAAAAAAACAAAACAAAACAAGACATTTTGACATCAGTGATGATGCTTTCTTACCCTTTGTACCAAATGCAAAGAAACAAGTTGTTGCAATGTTGTGCTTCAATAAAGTTCCTGATGGTTAACACAAACGTCCTGAAAACCTAATTTCTGGAAAACCAGGGCCTGATTTTTCACTGAGAGAATTTTCTAGGTCTCGGTGGAGATACTGCTTATGCATATGGCTGTGAGAAAAGAAGGTCCACTGTGTTTGCAATAAA
>NW_009952151.1:2019876-2057330 GCF_000747805.2 Chaetura pelagica | reverse complement strand
CATCCTATTGATTTTCTCTGCTGTTGCAGATCTGGAATATTGTCTGCTCCTACCCAGCTGGAATCTGTGTGAATCTTTGAGATTTAAATATTTGTTGTTCTTGCAGTAATTTCTCAAAGTTTCTCTGTGTTTTTTAACTTGCCTAATCTTAACAGAATCCACACCTATGGGAAGTCAAATTTTTAAAGCTGCCCAAAGCCGAATTATTTTTAGAGGGGGCATCATGTATTGATTATTGCCAAACCTCAGTGGACTAAGACACTATGCCATTGTCAGCATTTTTATTGCTGTCATTGCTTTTCCTTTTTTTCCTTTTCATAGTTACAAGTGCCTCTAATGTATTTTGAACACACTGTTCCACCAGCTAGAAGGCATTGAGGACTTTTCATAAGCAACATATCTAGCTGTAAGAGACAGAAAAATGAATATAATTGCTGCATTTCTGTTTCTGTCACACATTGTCAGTGTCCAAAAGCACAGATAGAAAAATGCTGTTTCTGTTTGTTTTGACAAGCAAAGAGAATAAGCTCTTTATTTTCTTGGTCTAGCTCTTCTTTTGCAGACTATGGATTGCATATATAATGTCAAAATGTTCTAGAAATTGAAGTGTGTGAAGTGTAGACAGAAGCAAATCCATTGGGATGCATAAAAACAGGAATTCATCAGGGTAGTTGGGCCCAGGACACACATGGATAATTTGTGTATGATGAAGATTCTGCCCATCTGAAAAATTTAATGAAAAGTTCAGTTTGGTGCTTTGTCTGAGAGGCAAAGCCCTCCTTGCTTCTGTTACCCTTTCTCTTCAGCTTGGTAAATGTTTACCCTCTTAAAAGAGGCTGGGGCTCTTGGTCCCAGGTTGTTTATGGCTCTTTTGGAGCCGACAGGGTGATGCAGGGCTAGTGATGACCACAGACCACAGAACAAAAGCTAAATAAAAAATTTGGAGAATCATCTACCTGTCCAGTGCATAGTGATGCACCTTTGTGGCCAGCAAAATTTCATTTCTGTATTTGTCTTTGATTAATAGCTTTTTATCTCTCCTGCTTTAGCTTATTCGAAACAGAAAATCATACCAAGAGATCTTTTTTTATGGCATAACTTGGCATGCTCCCTGACATTAAGCAGGTCTTTTTTTCAGATACCAACAACACATTTCTGTTCCCAAACAGACCCAGATAACCAAGGTTACTGTTGGTAAGAGGCTTTTCTCTGGTGCTTCTGTCAGAAAATGTGCAGCCTAACATAAGTCAAGTAAGCTAGGAAAATTAACAGAAGCCCAACTTATGACATCTTAAATAAAGCACTTGCTCAGCTTGCTGTTCTCCCTGATTTTAATATCCAAGAGGCTGGGGCTGGCCTGAACTTGCTGTGTTCAAGCTGTGCCTGCAGAGCTCCTCCCTGCAGCTGTGCTAGATAATATTTTTATTTCTTCTGCTCCCCTCTTGTGGGTCAGACCAAAGCAGGGGTGAGTCAGTGGAGATAGTGTGACAGTTCAAACAGGAACCTCAGGATCCCCAGATTTCCTCCTGCATTCTGAGACCAAGGCTGTTTCTGTGCCTTGGTGTCCCTTGTGAAGCCTTCTGGGATGGAGTGAGGGCAGTGAAGGAGTCTCTGGGAGAGATGGAGCAGAGCAGGATTGCTGCAGCTGCTTCCTACTGGCATGTGGAGGGAGCAGAAACCACCCCCAAAAGGAGGTGTGGAGATAAATGATCCCCTCTTGAAAGGACTCTAAGAAAACCTTTAGCTGCTCAGGTTACTGGGATCGAAGGGTGAGAGAGAAGAAAGCTGCCCCTTGGCTTCATGCCCACACAAGGCAAACACTCTGGAAATGTGCTGGGCTCTTCCCACGTACACACATTAACAACACGAGGGGTCTTTTCTCAGAAAACGTTCCTTCTCCTCTTTTTTGGTGTTTCCTATTGCCTAGGTCAGAGGAAGCATGGAACGAGGGTTGGAGATACATGAACTCCAAGGGTATTTCTGCATTTTATGAGCCCCTTTGCACATCTGCACTCTCTCTGGAGAGCACCTTTTAAACCATCGCTGAAAAGTCAAAACCTAACATTGTCATCATGCTCATCCTTCAAAACAGTGCAGGTATTTTAGCAAACCTCTAATCAAGAACTAAAATCTTCCATAAATTCTCTGACCCAGAGAGCAGTTACAGAGCAAATAGTATGGATCACATTGTGAGTGTCCTAACAAAACTCCCAACACGCATCACAGGTCGGCAGAACAATTCTGCAGTGAATTTGTTTAGCAGAGTTCTCCTTTCTGTGTTTGTTACACACAATCTCTTCTTTGTACAAATAACATTATTTTCCTTTTTGCTTTGCCTGTGTTACTCCCAGTGGCTATCTTTTTAGTGCCATTTTGCCATTCCTTACAGGTTTCTCTGTACTGTAATTACGCCAAGTGTACTTTTTTTTGTACAGAAATAGAAAGGTTGGGACAGCATGGAGAAAGGTACAGTAATTTTCACAGAATTATTTCATCTACTTCAGAGACTGCACATAATGTTTTTACAACTTCCCATAGATTTTCCTTCTCCCAATACTTACACATACTTGGTAGTCACTCGGCCAATAAGACATCCTGTCTCTCACAATGAGGGAAAAGAAGCTGCTGGCCTCCATCTATTACGAGCACACAGTGCAGCCTACATAGATCTTTTACATGAGACAAGTGGTTATTGTCAAAGAGACTGGTAATATCTTACCCAAACTTCTTCAGGCTGGCTCTCGGACTGTATATGCAATGTTAGCAGTGATGGAGTAGGTACAATATTCCTACAGCGGCCTAATTCCCTGCAGACATCAGTAGGTTTTATCAGGCTCAGCAGGTTCTGTTTATTGCTCTGGTGAAGTTCTCCTGCTTTGAAGAGCTCAGACCAGAACAGGCTTTTATAAAGTGCTGACTCTTTAACTTTAGTTTTTAATGCTTTTTGACTAGGAGTGAGTTTGAAGTTTTTTGCAAAGTTTTATCAAAAACAATCAACCAAGCAAAATGTTTCCCCAAGGCAGATGTACAGTCCATCTTCTGGTATCACTTCAGGTTTAAAATGTGTAAGCAACATGATTAGGCAGCATGACAATTGCCATATAAAATAAAATTCCAAGAACTAAGTTCCTAAAATTCCAAGCAGACTTTGGGAGTGGGTATTAATAGTTAAACATATAAACTCCAGCTCTCTTAAGATAAACAACAGGGATCCAGTGAGGCTGGCGGCATCAAGACTTGCAGAGATATCTGCTTTAAAATATTTGTGCATCAGTATGGGAGGCCAGCTTTCTTGCAATAGCTTGAAACTCTCCCTCCAGCAAGGTTATAGTGTGGCATTATAATTTCATAATAAGATGTAGTGAGGCATGGGATGACCACAGTCTTCCTGATGATACGTGTAAGAATATTTGGAACTGAAGGCACAAGGAGGTGCCTCCCATTACACGATGGGAAATTACACAGCCCAGTTAAAATATCGACTCAGAACTTTATGCAGCAAAGTGCTTCAGCTTAAGTCCATCTTTTCCAGCAAAGCACTTATTGTTGTAGGTAGCTTTAAGTACAACATAAGTCAGGTTTTTTTAATAGGGTTTTGCTGCATGGATGCAGCTTGTTGAGGCTAAAACCAGATAAACAGTTTAGGAAGGGCCATCCTGTTTTCCTGGCAGAGGCCAGGAGACATTAGCTCTTACAGTAGTTCCCCTCTCTTGAGACCCCCAAGCAGAGATGAGATTTTGCTCAGCACCCAGTCAGCACTTCTGTCTTTCTTGGCAGAGAAACAAACCTTTGTCTTGTTTGCTGGCCAAGGGACAGGCCTGTCACCATGGCAGGCCAGGGAGGAGATCCTTCTAACAGGGCAGTTTGGCTCTGGTACATGCCCCAGGGCAATGGTATTTCTGCTGTTCCCTCGCATTCCTTTGCACCTAACCCAGTGACTCTCTTCTCATCACTCCTCAGAGCACAGTGGAGGCAGTAACCAGATATTTTGACCACTGCCTTGGGCAGCCTGACAACCCCTTCAATATTTTTTTCCTTGTATTGAATCCACACCTCCCCTTGCACAACTTGAGGCTATTTCGTCTTGTTCTATCACTTGTAACTTGGCAGAAAAGACCAACACCCACTTGCTACAGCCTCCTTTCAGGTAGTTGCCATAGTAAAGCAGGTAACCTACATGGGATCACCTGGGTTTGCACGCCCCACACATCACTATTTGTGAGATGGGAAGGAGGAGGAGAAGGAGGAGGATGCATCACCCCATGGTGAAATTTCCTACTGTGCTGTCACTCCTAACACAGGAGCAAGCTGAAGCTGCTGTCATCTCTCTCGTTTTTAAGCAGTTAATCTTGTCTTATGGTATATTATCAATATTTCCCTTTAGAAGGGAGATTCACCCTTTCTAATTGTAAGAGACTGCTGGAAAATAAATGAAACAAATTAGCAGTAAAAGACAGGTCTCAAGAGCATTGCATCCAGACTATCCATCGCAGATGTGAACTGGAGTCAGCCAATGGCAAAAGGCTTCAGTCTCTAACTTCTCAATTGAAACACGATGGCTGAGTTAGTGGCTGTATTATAACACTGTTTACAGACACTGTGTGAAATCACAGGCGTAATAAATCCAGAGAAAGTGCTAGTGAAATTGAGAGGGAAATTCGCACTTCATTGAATTCAGTGTCAACTTCCATTAAATTCAAAGGGACATGAGAGTCTTCACGGGGTTATTGAGCATCCATTAACATTTCCAAGTATGCCCCAAGTTACAGGTTTATTTTTCAGTTCAAAGGAATTTGCCAGGCAAAAGTATGTTTATTTTTTATTATAGAAGTAGGAGAGCAAAGAAGGATGAGATGAGAAGCTGGATAAGAGAGCAAAGACACTTTAAAAGATCTAAATGTTATGATATTTAGGGTGCTACACAGTTTGGGAGCCCCACTGGATATTTGGGACCTAATTTCATATAACTTATGCATATTTTATTTTTTTTTTGGTTTGGTGGTTCTTGGCAACAAATATTCATTCCTGTGTGGCCTCAAAGACACTTGGCATCCTCACATTTAAGATCTGATGTGCTTCATGTTGAGGTACTGAACTGATGGACACGTTTCGCAGAATCGCAGAATCACAGAGTCGCAGAATGATTGAGGTTTGAAGGAACATCTAGAGATCATCTGGTCCAAACCCCTGAACAAGCAGGGCCACCTAGAACCAGTTGCCAAGGACTCTTCCAGACAGCTTTTGAATATATCCAAGGATAGAGAGTCCACAACTTCCTTGGGCAACCGGTTCCACTGCTTGGTCACACTTAAAGTAAAAAAGTGTTTCCAGATATTTCTGTGTGTTTCAGGCTTTGCTCATTGCCTCTTGTCCTGTCACTGGGCACCACTGGGAAGAGCCTGGCTCTGTCCCATTTGCACCCTCCCTTTAGGTGTCTATACACATTAATAAGATCCCACTTCAGCCTTCTCTTCTCTGGTTTGAACAGTCCCAGCTCTGTCTTGAGTATGCTTCCTCCTGAGCTGTCTTCAGCAGAAGGCAAAATAGCAGCTCATCTCCTGGCAGAGGCACCTAGATCACTGGATTTTATATTAACGAACAAGAAGACTGAAATGAGAAAAAAGACAACACTGTGATGAGGTTAAAGTGTTCTTGTTCCAATAAAGCTGCTTTCTTAAACAACACAGGGAGAAAAGCAGAGAGGAATAATATAAAAACATTTCAGTGATAAACAGTGTTTAAAGTCTGTAAGAGCAGTAAGAGGAAAGGTGATCCTGGATGCTACAGTATGAACCTGACACCTCAATCTTCTAAATCTTCCTGTGGTGAAGGTTATAGTCAACAAAGCATTCAAACCCTTGGGCACGTGTGACGTGCTATTACTCGTACATTCATCTCAGTTATAAATACGTGCTTAATTGTTTTGGGATTTTTTGTGTGCACGTGTCTAAGCCCAACCTGTACAATGATTTCTTGTAAAGAGTTATGGGCTTGCATTGAAAGAGTGGGGGCCACCTCAGTGTTAAATTTGGGTTCACTCCAAAGCCTGCAAACTTCCAGTCAAAGGCTTTCACTGACTTCCGTCACCTTCAGATGAAGTTTCTAGTGCAAACTATTGAACCTTTTTGCAGCCAAGAAATAACTCATAGAATGAAATCAAAAGATGATTGAAAATAAAATCAGAAAGTTTTATTGAAATCTTGAGTTTTAATTGCTGCTCAGAGCTAAAAGGGCAAACACAGAGCTGGGAGAAGCTCTGCTAGCCTGAAGTTTTAATAAACAATCTGGAGTGGTAGGAAAGGCAAACTGATATTTGCTAAGAAATGAAGTGCAGCTGAATTCCTTGTATGGGAATGCCCTGCTTGGCAAGCATTATGGAAAATCACCCTATCTTTCTTTTTATCATAAAAGAAAACAACACAGAAGGATCCTGCAGGTTGCTTGAGGTTCCATAACACTGAATAACAGACCAAGAAAAACGGAGAAGCAAGAAATAGAAAGGGGAAAAAATACATTCTGAAAATACCTGCTGCAATTTGCCGGAGTGATAAAAAAGGAAAAGAGAGAGATCACTTAGTTATTAGTGAAGGATATTAATTAGTGACAAAGGAAAATTACCTAAGTGCTTTGGTTATGGGAATTTGGATTGAAACTAGAGATTAAAAAGTATTGCAATGAGGTGAAGTCTGGATTCTGTTGTTAAAAAAAAAAAAAAAAAGTGTGTGTTCACATTAGGTAGCTTGCTGGATTTTAATCTACATATTGACTGGGTTAAGTATTGCACACACACATGCACAAAAGAGAGAGGCTGTTCAACTAGAGGAAATGGTAGTTTCTTTTGCAGACTTTCTTGATGAATGAATTTCTTCATTTATTATTGTACATTGAAGTGAGTCACAAACCCATGTCTGAAGTCTGGTAGCTGTGTACTCTGGTTGCTGGTGATGTTGCTTCTCTGGTTGGAACACCTCAAGACACCAACCTCTGCTAAAGGAAGCATCAAAAAGTTTTCCTTCACAGTGCAGGTGGTATGGAAGAAAAACAACATTGTCAGCAGTTCTGACCACCTTTCTGGCTATGTTTGGCAAGTCAGAGATCTACAATCAATCACTGAGCTGGGCTTCTCCATATAGCATTCAATTATAGGGGTCTATAAAATGAAGCCAAGCAGATAAGTCCTGATTCCCAGAAAATGAAAGAGAAGTTCCATAATTCAAACAGAAATACCCTTGGAGCAGTACACGTATTTATTGCAAACCACAACTCTTTTCTTTACATTTTATTTTACAAATTCTCCATTACTTGCTTCAGTTACAGTGAAATGGCCTAATGTATTTCAAGATATTTCAAGCTGATCTTGTACTTCACTGTTGTATGTCAAGAAGTATTCAGACAATTGAACAATCAGATCACTGAAAAGCTCTTAAGTGCCTTGTGATGCAAGGAAATGTGAGCTATTCAAGAGCTAATGTGACAAAATGGCAATTTATACAATCTCAGGTAGGTCTGAAGGGGAAAAAGGAAGAACAAGTCAATATGATTTGACAGGAGTGTATTCATTAAGCACAATTTTGTTTTGAAATTGTAAGAGAAGAATGTTATTTCTTAGGAGATTTTCCTTTGGATTGTGGAAGAAGATACTTGTACTCTGTAATGTGCATCTTGCCCTTGCAGTCCCCATGGTTTGTAAGAGTAAACTGATGGAAAAGAACTGGAGGCACTGAAATGAGAATTTATTTTACAATGGAGAAACAAAAATTAATCCTCTGTACTAAAAATGGTAAGGATTATTTATACAAGAAAAGAAGTGTTCAATCAATCATTTTTAAAGCAGAAATGAGCTAAAAAAGAAGAATGTTGCCTTAATGATAGTTATTTGGCAACTCTACAGTGTTTTCCTGAGATGAGAAATTGAGTTCATTTGTGCAGACACACCACAAAACCACAAAACCATGACTTTTAATGGCTGGTAACTTTGGCCAAAGGACTAAGTGAGCATTTGCAATTAAAGGCCACATAAAAACTGAATAAAAGTTAGAATCATAGAACCATAGAATCACAGACTGGTTTGGGTTGGAAGAGACCTTGAAGATCACCTAGTTCCAACCCGTTCCACCTACACAGGTTGCTTCAAGCCCTGTCCAACCTGTCCCAGGGATGGGGTAGCCAGAGCTTCTCTAGACAACCTGGGCCAGTCTCACCACCTGCATAGGAGATAATTTCTTCCTAAGAGATAAAAGAAATCTCCCCTCTTCCAGTTTAAAACCATTCCCCCTTGTCCTATCACTCCCTGCCCTTGTCAAATGCCCCTCCCCAGCTTTCCTGTAGCCCTTTCAGGTACTGGAAGGTGCTCTAAGGTCTCCCCTCTCCTCTGTGTTTTGCTGTGCTTAATTAATTGAGATTTCCCAAGCCCTCAGACCTGAATTAAATCTTCTTGCTCGGAGGTTAAAAAGGTAGATAAATATTAACAGATGAATTCCCACGTCACCACTAGGCAAACTGAGACATGGGAGGTTTAAATGAGTGTGTCATTCTTTTGTACAAACTTTGAAGACACTGAGCTTGCACTTGGTTTCTTGTATGAACCAGGTAGAAAGAATCACTCCCATCCATTCTGAATGTGGGTGTTTTTATCTGCAAGGTTTGTAAAATGGAGAAGCTAATTATGTGTGGGGAACTGCATAAGTGACTTGTTTTAATTCTGATAGGACATCCCAGTAAATTAATGAAATCTGGATTTGAAACACAGAGGTTGTGTTCCAACTGCCAAACCTTCACTTCTTAGTCTCAGAGATGCCACCCTCCCACAGCACCATCATTTCTGCACTATACAAGCTAACAACCTGAGTTAATCTTCATAACATTCTACCACTAAAACATATTTAGGTTGCACTGCAAATCACATCTGTTTTGGTATGGACAAATTAATTGGCAATGCAGAGAATTCAGTAACTCATGGGTCACATGCTCATAAAGTGGTAAAATCCTTATATCAGAAAATCCAACACTTTTTAGTAATTGAAGATTAAATGCCAAAAAAATTACCAGACACAAGTGCCTGTTTCTATCAAAATGTAAGTCAATGACAAACTATTAAGACATATTTATGAAGTCAAAAGGATTGCAAGGAAACTGTAAAGAGACTTTTAATTATAGCATTTTCTGTCAATATATAAATTTAGAGAGAAAGATATACCCTACAGAAAGACGTTAAGTATTTGTATAAGGAAAGGTGAAGAGGGTCAGAAAAAATGTACATTCTACTGAAAAAAGGGAAGATAGGCACTGTAATTAATGGATCAAATTGCCAAGGATTTGCAAAGAGGATCAGAGAGTAAAAAGATAATTAGCAGATCAAAGGGTAAGAAGCCAAGTGTTAAAATAAAGTGGTAGTGATACAGACAGCTAAAGAGGAATTATTGACCAGTAATTGTATTGCTTTAGGCAATGTGTGCTTGGCTAGAACCATTATTAATCAGGTTTTTAATGGACTGGTCTATTTTTAAAAATGTGAAGTTACGAATGTCAAATGCCATGAATCCATTGCTGAGCCTCAATGCACTGACAGTAACTTGGCTTTTAGGAGTTTGTAGCACCAAAGGAAAACAGGTGTTCAGGGTGCTTACATGGTCAAGGAAACTTCCTTTGAAATAACAGAAATAACAAAGTGTGATCTCCAGGGATTTGGCATAAGGCTTGTTCTTATATCAACACAAATTGCAGTTTATTCTGGAGTGGGTGATATCCTGGGCTAAAGCCTCTGTGATTCCTCTCTGTTGCTCTAAGGGAGTTTTGTTCCCTCTGTCACTCAGGTTTCCAAAGCCTGGCAGCAGAAGACCATCTAGTTTCACTCTGCAGCACACCTGCCCCACCAGTAATGAGGCCAGATTGTGAAAAGTGAATGAGGCTCCAGGGGTTTCCAGTTGTCCCCTGAAGAACCGTCTCACAGAAGAGTGAGACCTCAGTGGGAATTTCAGTCCTGTTTTCACCAGCCCACTGGGCCACAGCCATCAGGTCCTGCTACAAGAGACACCATGGGATGTTGTTAACCAGAGGTGGAAAAAGCAAGCAGGACCCTCTTTGTACTTCCTGACGTCAGCACAAAGCATTGTGAGGAACCTGATGCCATTGCTGCCTTGCCATAGCTGGAGGTAGCTACTGTCATTAATCTGGCATTTTTGTGCCCAGGGATAGGAAAGACATTTCAACAAGGTTTTCTTCATTGCTTACCTTGTTCCCAAGTGTTGTCAGGCTGCATTGCTGAGACCTAATCCAGCTGTTTCTTGGAGTAAGAGTAGAGACCTGTAAACTATGCTTCTGGACCCTCAGGGGAAAGTCATAGCCTGGGGAGCTCCTGTAGCAGTTGGCTGTCAATTCCACTCTCTAGAAAGGAGGTCTTGGACGTGCTGAGCTGAATATTTTTAATAATACATCTGTGTGTGGGTAAGGATGGGAGCTGCTACAGGGGATCACGTTTATGGTACAATTAAATTCATCTGTTGAGAACCTTGATGAGGGAGCAGGGGATGCTCAGGTGGGCTGAGGGCACAGTGTTGGGTTTGCCAGGGGTTACCTGAGGATAGCTTTGGTTTCTGTGTCCATTTTTCAGAGTTTGTTCACTAGCAATTTAACAGAACCATGTAAAATGTAAAGGAAAGGATTTGGTGGCATTTTTAGTTAGCATCTAACAGATTTTCTTCTGCTAAGAGAAGTGCATAAATACAGCTGGTCCACAGCTTTGGTCTTGCTTTTAGCTCATTGTTAAGGGGGGGAGGGATGGGGGAGAGAAAAATAAGTGCTTTTGAGGTGTGGATTTTTTTTCTGAAATAGTGAAGACCTCTTAGATTACTAAAGTTTAGAGGAGATTGAAAATGTAAGTCAAAGGAGTTCTGCTGCTTGTTCTAAAGATAATGACAAGACTCTAATTAACTGAAAGCCACCCAGTGGTCTAAAACTGGGAGTTCTGATGTCATTCCCAAAGAGTTGCAATATAAAAATCTTACTGAACGGAGGAAACCAAGTGTATACTTGCAGTTTGGGTTTATTGCAATAATTCCTGTACTGCAAATTGCACCTGCAGTGAGAGCTACAAGATCAAGCTTTTTTAGAGAGCTGAGGAGGGGGGCAGGGGGGACTATATCTATCCAAATCAGTGTAGCCCTGAAAGCCAATCATGAAATGGAATGAGCATCTAAATCTAAATATCTAAAGTATATGTATAAAGAAAGACAACAGAGCAATAGTTCTCTGTAATTCTAGCTCCTAATTTAAAAAAAAAACACAAAAACATATATATATAAAGAAAATTAAATATATTGCTTTAAGTCTGGAAAAATGAGGCATGATTAACATTATTTACTGACTGGTGTAATTTCAGCTAGCAGCATCTGTAAACTCTGTAGCTCTGTAATTAGTGAGTGGGAAAAGTGTAATATTTCAGAAGTATCCCTTTGGATCTGTAATTCCAGCTGGCTCCCACAGTCCTAAAGAAGGTCCATGTGAATTACTTTCTAAACAATTCTAGATAAATGATCAGTCACATCTCTTGCTGCTTTTCCTGGGTTAATAACCTAATTGTCTCACATATGAGATAACAAAATAAGATCCACCTGAAAACTCAGTTGAAGTGTATCTATTTTGTAAGAAACAGTGCTGCAGAGCCTGTAATAGAGAGAGGATGATGAGGTAGCCTGAAGTGATTAGACATGCTGCAAGAGTGAATTTAATTTGGAAGATTGAGAGGTGTGGAGATAACTGCTTTCTGCCTACACACTTTCACCACTGTTCAGTATAACTGAGGACTTATAAATACTTTATAAATTAAAGAAATTAACCACAGCACTCCCAAACTGTGAGAACCACCTACACCATTTGTGCATTGTTCTATTAATAGCGGGTGAAACATTAGCTCCTGGAACTGTGGCTTGTATTAAAATGGAGCAGAATTGAAAAGATCAGAAGCTAGTGTTCTTCTCCAGGCAAACACATTGATTTGGAAGGACTACACACTTTCTAGTTTTGAAACAACAATAATTTCCTGGCTGTCTCCAGATCCCTGACCAGAAGAACTGTGTTTTTATAAAGATGGTGATATATGTAACAACCAGATTCAGCAAAGCCCCGAAAGACAGACCCCCCAAAGCCTCTGTAAGTGTCATTAAGCTTTGATGCTATCAGGAAGGAAACTTTTTCATCATTCACTTCTGTGTAACAGACCCTGTGCTGGAAATAAGCTTCATTTTTCCTCCTGATTCTCTCTAAACTGACTGAAATCATTATGCAGCTAAACCCTCCCAGCACTTCTGCTCCCATCGTGCTTGGAAGCCTTATTTAATCTCACCTGCAATCCAATTAAAAGCCTCTCAAAAATTCACACCTGTACTAATTGTAGATTCACATCACTGCTTTGTAGTCATTAAGTCTATGAGTTAAAGTTTTTATGAGGGCAACTAATCTAGTTTATCAACAAAATGCTGGAAGGTTTACGTGCTAAAACAAGGTAATCAGTATTCATGCTTCAAGGTTTCAGCAGGGGTCAAGAAGGCATTATCTTGTCTTATGAAGCATTTCAAAATGGCTAATTATGTTTGTTCATAAAAATGGTCCTAAAACAATTGAAATCAGAGTAAAAGCTTTTGAACTTTTAACTGTGAATGACTAATTTGGCTGAGGCATTAATTTAGATCAGAAGGTCCTGTGATTATCGTGTTCTTCAGTAAAGGCCAAAAAGATATACTTTGAAAGTATACAAACCAAATATTATAAAAGCCTCTTCCTCCACATTGCTGGCAAAGGTTGGAAACACACTGTTGAGAGGCAATTGCTGAAGAACCTACATTTTTATGTATTATCTGTGCATGGATGCATATTCTCTAAGAGACACATGATTTGTGGTCTTCTCAGCTCACAGAACTGAGTCAAGGTTGTTTACTATTAACCGTATGCAGTTTCCAAATGCCTCTTATAGATCCCAAAGATAGAAAACATGAGATTATTTTGAATACTGTTTTGCTAGAGTGTGTTTTTTTGTTTGTTTTTTTTTTAATAAGTGGGGTTTTTTAAGCTTCATACAACAGCAATCATCTACCAATGGAAAACTCACCTAGAACCTTACACAGATGACGAGAAATAAACAGAGTGATGAGAAAGAGAGAAATACTTGTTCTCCAGCCAGGTACTGGTCTTTTCTTTTTCTAATGGGCTCTTGCTCCTAATCCACCTGGAGTAAATCAAGGGGCATGTGGTGTATACTCCAGTTGGGTCAGCTGTGGTAAACACATACAGCTGCACTGATCTGTTACACAGGTGCCCGGTTTTAGATGCTCTGGCTGGCCAAGTCGGAGCTCTTGGCAAGTGCTTGTAGTTCTGCAGATTGGAACACACAATGAGAAAGTAGGCAGCTGGCACCAGCACCTCCCATAGCAGCCCCCAAGCCTGAGCCAAACCTGCCCATCTCATTCTTCACCCCCTATTCTGAATCACTGTCAAATACCTACACCTATTTTGCAATTCACTGGGAGGTTTTTTTGGCCAGGGTTATTGGAGCAGAGGCACTGTTATATAATAAGTCCTTCAGCTGCTGATCATTCTGGGGCAAAAGTGCTTGTGTTGGGTTTTCCCTGGTCTTATTTTTTGTTGTCCCCTTTTTCATCTTTCTTTTTGGTTTTTGCCTTTTTACCTTTTTTTTTTTTTTTTTTTAGTTTTCTTTGGCTTTTTGTCCCCCTTTTTGCTCATTTTTGTTTGTTTTGTTTTCTCCTTCTCTCTCTCTCTCTTTTTGTTGTTGTTACTATTTATGTTTTTTTCCTTTCCTGGAGCAGAAGGAAGGGCATGAGCCCTCAGTGGACAGGCTGCACTTGGCAGTGGCAGGGCAGGCTGCTCTTTACTAGCTGGCCATGCTGCAGGTGTGAGGTAGGGTGGCATTTATTATGTCTCTCTAAGAAGCTGCTGCTGATGGTGCAGAACTGGTGCTGAACCAGTAGAAATGCTTGAACCTTAACCGAGCCTAAGAAGACAATGTTATCATGTTGAAAGTGACTATTATATATCTCTCCACTGTTAATGTTACCTTCAGATTAATCTTTGTGATATCTGCATAAGACAATAAGCCAAATCACTTGCTGCTGATGATGGGAGGCCTACAGAAGTCATATTAAGCTTGTACCTCATGAAATGAAAATACATTTTCTCTGAGGTTCCATCAGTGTTTCATAATCTAAAATAAATTCCTCTCCATCATTCTATTCAAAAGAATAATAAAGTCTTACATTCCCTATGTTGCAAAGATACCTTTCCAACTACAAGCTGCTAGAGATTTCCCTCTGCTCCTTGCTCTTAACAGACATATCTGAGTTGTCTGTTCATAAAGAGCTAAATTTGGTGCATATATCTGTGTTAGAGCAGTAATCTCTGCTCTATAAATAGCCTGAGCCTCTAGTGAGCAAAGAGGGCCAAAAATCCAGGCTTCCACTTGAACAGAAATTTAGCTTTATCAATATGATAAACCTAGAGTGATGGCCAGGGCTCAAGAGAGCAAGGACTCAGTGCCCATCCTGAAAATTCAAGCGGTGAATGTAAAATCTGCAACTGGGAAAAAGACTGGAAACCTCTGGAGGAGTCTTAGTTCACCAGAGACAACCTTCAGAGTCTGTTCAAAGCTAGAAATCATCCTTGGTTGGTCCAGCTCTGCAGAACAGCCCTGGACCAAGTACCCTGAACATTTCAACTCCTTCAGTTTTTGATACTCCAGCAGGAGCCCAGATGGGATTTCATTCAAATGATGCTTAACTTCACTGAAAAGTTATCTAACCCAAAGTCCTTTAGAAGAAACATTAAAAATGCAAAAAACTGGTGGTTTTAATTAAACAGTTTTGCTGGGAAATTTCTGACTCCAGTCCTCTTATGACTATCTCTAAAATATGTGTGAAATGTCTGTAATTTAATCAGCATGCTGTTAGCTTATAAACCTAATGACAACTGGTTTAATGCCAACATTTTTTGGCACTGCAGTTCATATTCTTGTAATTTTTCAGCAACTCTGGGACTAAATTCAGAATTCTTGGTTTGGGTATCAAGAAATGTAAGAAAGACTCAACACATTTTCTCTGGTTTCATAGAGAAACCTTGGTTTCTTGCCTCTTTTGAGCCAAAAGAAAATAGTAATTAACAGCTTTATATCTTCATTGAGGTCTGGGTGAGATATCCCTCTAATATATAATCATCATTTGAAGCAATGACACAGTATCCTCAAACAATTTCCAGCATGAATTTGTTTGACCTTTAGTTTGAAACTACCCACTATGTGGACTGGTCTTTTTTTACCCTTCATTACCTTAGCCCCTTATTTCCAAGTACTTCCTAGTTTTGCATAAATGTGGGACAGGAGTATATGAATGCATGATGTATTGATTTCATATGAATGATAAATGGAGATATTATTTCCCAGCCAGTGAAAAAATACAAAGTTAGCGATTTATTCACACCAAGAAAATCACTAAAACCACACTTCAAAAAGTGGTTTAACCTTTATTCTCTTCTGTTTTTCTTTCCTCATCCAAACATCCTTATTCCTTCTTAGGAACATCATATGTGGAGAGAATATTAGTCTTCAAATAGACCTTATCCAGCCTGGCTCTCAACACAAACAAAGGACACCTTCCTAACCAAATATTTTATGAACTGCTTTGCCATCTGCCCTTCACAAAGGTTATTTGTGCATTTTAATTACCTCATTTTTTTTTCCTCCCCATTGATTGAGCTGATTAGACAGGTAGATAGTGAAATATAGCTAAGAGGAGGACCTCAACAGAGACAAATGCTGCTTTTAGCTGTGCTTAGATGCTGCTGGTGCTGTCAAGGCTCAGTGTGGCAAGTCAGCACCCAACACACCTGTGAAGCACACCACAGGAATAACATGGGGAATCACACAACTGGCTCAGTGAAGGACACAGAATTCATCCTGCTGTGGGGTGTTTTCAGTAGCTCATCACTGGCACGAGGAGTATCTGATGAATACCCAACACACTGTAGACTGACACAGCTCTCCATGCCACTATTGACAGCAGTAACTATGCTAATGTATGTAATTAGCTAATTACCCGTGGTATAAACATGATGTGCTGCATTTTAATCTCAGATCATCTCAAGCTTTAATCAGCTTGCTCAAAAAAATGACCAGTTTTTTTTAATTGCATAGGTTTAATTGTAGCCTTTGGAAATGCTGTGCTAAAGGGTGGTTTTAGACAGGGAAGAATTGTGTTCTCTTAGAAATAACCAAAAGGGTGGTAAGACATCATGTGTTGCAGAATTTAGCCTTTCTGCAAAAGTAAATCTTTTCAGTGCAGGGATTCTGTGTGCTCAAACTGATTGCCAGGAAGAGAACACACTCTGTTCATTATCTGGATCTCTTCAGTTGACTCAATTCGAGAAGGAATTTTGCAAGAGCTGGCAATCACTACAACAGAAAATAGAGGCACTGAAATGCTCTCACATTTACAGAAAGCTTCAGGATAATTTATTTATGAGATGGGTTGTTGCTCTTACATACTCCTTATGTTTACCATGTTTTTGGCACTTATTCTTCCCAGTTGGGCCAGTGAAAAGCAGCCAATTAAGATGTTATTCAGGCATACAACTTCCAACCCCAGCCAGAAGCAAGGAAGTTTTTTTTGAGAAGCTTATAATACATTCAACTCAAGTAGGTAGAAGGGGACCCAGGGAATGCCTATTTGCATGGCAACTGGAGCTCACTTGGCCATATCAAAGAGCTGGGTCCTTCCCACCAAGATCACAATGTCCCTCTGCAGTGATATTGGAACAGGTTGCCCAGAGAAGTTGTGGATACCCCCTCCCTGGAGGTCTTCAAAGCCAGGTTCAGTGGGGCCTGTGGGAGGTGTCCCTGCTCATGGCAGGGGAGTTGGAACTGCTCGATCATTAAGGTCCCTTCCAACCCAAACCTCTCTGTTATTCTATGATCTGTTTCCCAGGCTTTCCCAATGGGAAGAAGGGCTTTGTGGCCAGGTCCTGCTCTCCTGTTGAGACCTGGCTGTCCAACCAGGGCTTTCACAGCTGCTTTCTGACCAACCTGCTGCCACACAGATCAATGTTTTTCTGCAGGTATAAAAACTTGTCCATCATGTTCCAGTCAATGTGGGGCTGTCCCTCAACTGCAAGGCAACTTGGTGGACAAAATATAATTAGTGCTTACCTCCATAGCAGAGACTTCCACCAGCTGAAGACAGTGGGTGCCTGAGCAGGGAAAGCTGAGAGTTCATTACTTTGTGAATCTGTAGGTCTTTGTTCCTTGAAAAATCATAATAGAAGCATAAGTTTTTCTGGCTTGTTTCACCAAGGCACTAGCACAGAGAGTGCTGATGATTTAGGCCTTCAGTAGATAGTTTGAATACTGTCCTACTGCAGCTTTGTCCTCCAGATTTAGCCATAAAGAAGCAATGATTCAGGCTTTAATGGGTCTTAAAACTTTTTGGTCTAACAAGCAAATATCATTTGCCGGGTCCAGCAAAGTTGTTATCTCTGTTTATGTTAATTGAATTATGTCTGAAGCAAGGTTTAAGTGTGGTGGCACTGCAGTTAAAAATCAAAACTGATTGTGTGTTGCATGGCAATACTGTAAACCACTGCTATTTCCATTTAAAAAAATCCATTTTTCTGTAACAGATTATATTGTTTCTTTGAAGTTTAAGTAGCTGGTGTTTATGATAATATGTACATCATTAATCTTCAGACTTTAATCTCTAAAGTCCTATTTAACACAGTGAAACTTCAATGGGTTTGGATGCCTTATGTTGTTTATTGAGTGTTGGGGTAAAATATAAATGAATGATCTGAGGAATCAAAATTACATCCATAACATTTTCTTTTAATCTGCATAATTTATTTAACGCTAGACATCTTAGAAAGCTACCTGTATCTTTGCCTGATGAACAGTAATACAGACATACTGAAAAGGGTAAACATATTAATTAGAGCCTGCACATCTCTCCTTCTTGCTAGTGTAATCATTAAATTGATTTTTCCAGTCTGACATGTAATTGTTCCAGCGATGGAATTCTGCTTTCCACTCTCGTTCTGCTTCATCAATATTTCCTGTAAAACATGAAATGTGTTACATTAATCTAAATTTGGATCTCTTTATATGCTAATTGAAAAATAATTTTGAATATCAATGCCATTTGCTCCAAACACATTACAGGATGGTCCTCTGACTCTTGTCTTAAACCTGGAATGACTGAAAATTCAGTGATTAACGTTTTATCTTTACATCAGGAAGGACTGCAAAGGTATTCTGGTACACCATAGGGTAATAACTATACTCATGTGTGGACTTGTTGCTTTTGGATAATACTTCTGTCCATCAAATTTATCATTTAAAGCCTTTTTTGTTTTAATCCTAAAAATATTTCTTTGGTTCAGTATAACCAAAATATTCAGTATACAGTGAAACCTAGATACCCCAAAGACTACGAAATGCAAAATGGGATGGGTGACTGTAAAGAAATCACAGCTTTGTTCAAGGCAACAGCAGCATTGCCACTGGTTTGAATGGATGGCCAGGATTTCACCCTACTGAGGAATAAATCTGCAAGTTTAATGCATGCGGGACACACAATTGGAGAAGGATACTGTAAAACGTGCACTATGTCAACATGAAACCATCTTGTCTTGTCTTTTTTCATTCTAGCCTACAAAGTATTTCCTGACTAATCCTGGGTCCCAAGGCAACATTTATTGCCAAATTTGTTAGAGGCATCAGATCACAGGGTGAGGATGAGAAGAGTAATAAAAATAGATCATTTTACAAGGTTCCCAGAGTATTTTACAGCCAGGGATTACTTCCTCCAGTTCCAAAAGGTAATTAAGGCTAGGGGGAAATGCAGTGACCTTGCAGGAACAGCCCATACAACGACTAAGATAACCCATGTAGGCTGCATTGATACTCCAGCTTATTATTTTGGATCAGTTGCAGACTTTTTCTTAAAGTTTAGAAAGCACTTATGATCTATGAATGCCTTTGTTCATTCTGGACCCAATTATCCATGTGTCCCACACTGACACAGTGTGCTTCCAAAAAAAATTGTTAACCGTGTTCGTGATATAACAGTTCCATGGTTTCTTTATGCTCTTTTGACTTTATGTTCTGCTGCAGTAGAGCACAGGCCCTTTCTCTTCATAAATACACCCTTTTCCCCTTTATTTTATGATCTGCCAGCTCTGCAAGTTTAACCGGTTATGTGAAAATGAAATACTTTTGTGTTTTACACATCAGTAGAGAAAATATTCTTGAAAAAGAGTTAACAGATTCAGAGATTTAGTTTGGAGAAGCATCCAGTAATTTGGTTGCTTATCTGCAGTTTAGTTCAACATTTCCAAACGTTTTTGGTCTGGAAATCCAGATGGCAATTTAATGGGACTTTGAAATGAGATTTACATTGCTTCTTGATTTCAGGAATAAAACCAAGATACTTTTTCTTGGGGAGGTTCTGTACTTCTGCTTGCAGTCAAAAGGGGAAATTGTGAAGAACAGATACAGGATGTATGGAAAAAAAGATTTTTAAATTAACCACACTCCTTTTCTTCAATACAGAGATGTAAATAAGCTTTGTTACATTGGAGAGGAAAGAAAAGTTCAAATGTTTTTTAAAAGCTTTCTGCTGGCCACAATCAAACATGATTTGTAAACAATGGTAACAATAAAACCGTGGTTTGTTTACCAGGTTGTGCAGATGTGAGTCCTGGAACTATGGGGAGAAAACATGCACAACATTTGACTTTCCTGACTCTAAGAATTTGCCTTTGCATGTTTCTTAATTGAAAGATGTAGCCAAGGTCTTGGGTAAAGCCAAGTTTTCCACTTACGTTAAATGGATTGGAAGCTTATGAACTGATACTAGTATTATTTAAAGAAAAATGCCTTAACTGTATTTCTTATTTTCTGTTATAAGTTGTTTGGGTTTTTTTTAATTATCCAGGCAAATCCTCCTATTAAAACTCTTTTCCTGCTTTTTTTATTCAAGTGTAGATGTGTTTGAAATCTGCCCAAAAACTTTAGAAACTGGAATATCTCTACTGTACTCTCATCTTCTGTTAAAAGTCACTGTTCTAGTATGAATTATGAGGCATTTCAGTGCTTCTTAATGATCATGGTAAAGAAGTGAGTCAACTAGGGAAAGCAGACAAGGAGAAATTCAGAGTAGCCACCCTTATGAATCTAAAAGATGGAAGGGGGGAAGGAAAACACTGAAATAAGAACTTGGATTCCCATTTGTTTGCTTTTTTCAGTGATAAGATCCAAATTCAAGTCACAAGTCAATGCATTATCACCAACATCATCAATCTCTTTGAAGCAACCACCCATGACTTAGATGAGCTGACAGCTAGCAGAATCGATTAAGAGACATATGAAGTATTTTCCTAATTAAAAAAAAAAAAAAAAAAAAAAAAAAAAAAAAAAAACAGAATTTTACTTGACCAATAATTACAGCTCAGAGCAGCAGGTTACTACAATGCACTGCAGTGCTGGGCAAGTCAGCTAATCATACAGTGAGGTTCTTTTGCTCTGTGCAGTCATTTAGGCAATCCCAAACTTTATAGTAATACCAATTAGCCTGATGGAAAGCCCAGTGAAGTTTACGAGGAGAAAAGGGGAGGTTTCAGTAGGTAATCAATCATACCTGGGTGCTCAGAAAGGTCCCAGGTTAACAGACCAAAAAAAAGTAAAGGGTTTTTTGATACTTTGGCAGTGTCAGTGCTGACAGCTGGCATTTATTTTCTTTCCACACAGGCTTACAACCCTTGCTTTAATGGCATTATAGCACAGTTAGATTTATCTCCATACCATCATTTGTTGAACTGCTGGATGGGCCAATAAAGTGCTAATCTTAAATGTATTTTTGTGGTATTAAGATTGGGACAAAGGCCATGTAGCTGTTATGGTACAGTATAATTAATATAGGATGACAAGTTAGAATTAATTTTTCTGCCCTCAACAGCTCATAAATGCAGGTACCTGCAAACTTCATTAGCATGATAAATGCTTTCAGTTTATCTATGCTGCAGATTCTCATGGTTGTAGTCAATACACAAATCTTTAGAAAGGAGAAAACTCAGTACTGAGAATCTCTCGGTATCTCTATGCAACATTCTTTAATCACACAGTTTGAGTATCAATACTTTTTTAACCACAACAATATCTTGTTTTCATATGTGTTTTTAAGCACTTAAGATTTTTCAAACGATTGTATTTTCTTCTGAAAAAGTCAGTAGAGCTCTTTGGGAGATTAAATATTCTCTCCCCTATGACCTGGGATGCAAGGTACTGGAGTTAAAAAGAAATCGGGTTGTTGAGGTAGATATCTTTTTGCCTCTAGTTGCACTGGTACAATCTTCCTTTGTTGGTAGGTGCTGTAGTGTTGGTGAGGTTACTTTTGACTAGTTGACTTCTTTGCATTTGTATCTAGCTCCCTGGAAACTGAAACCTAATTCTGATGGTGAATTTTCTAATTAGTCACATTTTCAATATTCTTACATTCCTGAGTATTTAGCTCTATAGAATCCAGACACTACTTGGAGGATCACAACAAATACAATTGTTTTGGTTATTCACTCATCAGGAGGTTGAACTTTTCTCTGTCTTCACATTTAAAAGGGTTGTTTTAAAATATAATGTATTTATATTAGCTACTTTTATTTTTGTATGGATGATGTATGATACAGTAATATCAAACAAAATAGAGAAAGATGTGCTATATATATATTAGGTACACTAAAATAGTAATGGAACAATAAATGGAAAACTTGGATCCCTGAAGCTTTCTATAATCAAGAGGAAATGAGCATGTATAAGTAGTTAGGGCTCTAGATGCATTAAAGGTTGTGTTAAGGAGGTAGAGCCTACCATAAATGCTTTTATAATTAACATGTGATTGCTCTAAAAGCTACTTAAGAGTCACTTGCTGTTTACTGTCCCTCTGGTATGTTTCTTTATAGAAGCAGTCATCTAAAAAAGTTCTGGTGTTTGTCCCAGCTTGTCTTGGGGTGAGTGGCAGGGGGGGCATTTTCTGTGCCTTTCCAGTAGGGGTGAAATCAGCCCTGAATTTGTCTAGTTGGAACTGAGAGCCCATGTGAGACACCTCTAGGTCCAGTTTACCTGCCTAGTGATTATAATCAAACTAGACAGAAAACTCCATGTTTTGACTCACGTCTTCAATTATATTTTTTATCTATTGAAATTGAAGACATCAAGAGATCTTCCCAAATCACACAAACTAGTGTGCAGATAGGAAGGCCAGTATTTCTTACATGTCTGTTACTCTTGTGTTACTGTGTGAAGCTTTTTTTTGGTCGTTTTCTCAATCCATAACCACAGCAGGTTTTTTTTTGGAACACATCTGACTTGGTTTGCTTGAGGAAAAGAGCTAACCATAAAGATGGCAGGGACTAAATATTTTCTTCCCTTGTATATTTAACTGCCTCAAGGAACCTGTCTTATCCAACCTGTCACAGGAACAGGCTTGCTCAGATGCTCAGCACATTTGGAGCAAACCATTACGTGCCAAGAAGAACTCAAGGGACTGAGTAGCAAGGCTTGTGCCAGGAGGGGATCAGTAAATAAACAAATGGTCCATTACCAAGTGCTTCAATGTCAAGTTCTGACCACTTGGCACAATGAGAAATCCCCTTGCAATTTCTGCAAAATAAGTTGCTTTGATTGTCCTCTTCAGCTTCTAACTGATGTTACTCCACTTTGTCAGTCTGAACCTTACTTGACCTACAACTTGCAATAATGATAACACAAAATTTCCCTACTCCTTGTTCTCTGTCATCTTATATCACATCATATGAAAGCTAGCTTATATTTCTAAGAATATTTTAATGGAAGAAGCAATAGAAGAGATAGACCCTCAGAAAAGGAGGAAATAAGTGTATTTATGGCAGGCATTGGGCATAATGGGAGATAGGAATGCAAAGTGGGAGTAATAATTCACTGAAGAGAATTATTACAATACCAAGTGTTATATCATGTTTGTAAGCAGAATCTGAAAGGTTTCTTTGTCAGAATTGTGTAAGATTGTTTAGGAAATATGACTATAAATCCCTAGTGTTTCTGTTACACTGTTTCAAGGACTGGTAGAAGTAGGTACATGACAAAGCACCATGGCTTCTTGACAATATTCTTGTCTCGTTTATTTATTAGGATCCAGGCACAATGATTCTTTTGCTAAGAATGTGCTCAGGAATTTCTTTTAATTAAATTATGTAAATGTATGTTGTAAATTACCAAATGTGGCAAAATGATGTATTTATGTCTCCAGGCTGATCCAGAGTGTTGCTTTGTCATCCCTCACACTGCGGGACCGTGCAAAGTGTCTCTGCTGTCCTGCCAGCATGCACTGAGCCATGTCTGGTGATGTGCTCCCTTCTGCTTCTCCACAGAGCACTTGGTCACTCAAATCCCATCCATAAGATTCACATTACTCAATAGAGGTTCACAGGCAGGTTAAAGAAATATGTAAAATAGTTCAGTTCTCCTGGCTCAGCATAAAGAGCTTGTCAGAATTTGAGAAAACTCCTTCAGATCCATCCCCGGTTTGGTACCCTGTGATTTTAAAATCAGAGGATACTTTATAAATTATTCATTTTACCTACTGACTCTGCTTCTCTTGATTTAGTTGAAAAACATCTGTTGAGCTGAGAGGGGATAGAAGTTGAGCCATAATACACTTATAGGCTCAAATGAGAAAGAAATAAGTTATTTCAGAAAGAATCATCTGTGCAACATGAGTTTCCATATTTTTAAGACTAACATTCAAACTGAATCTTAGAGAAAGCTTGTAAAATATTAATTAACATTTAAAAGGTATCTTGTTTTTGAAATGAGAGAATTTTATTTTTTTTTGTCCTCCTAGTAGAACTGCAGAATGTAATTCCAGAGCTGCAAAATCACTTTATAAAACCAACTCCTTTCAAAGTTCAGAAGCACAGAGGCTTGGGCTGTTTGGTGGGCTTTGTAAAAGCAGTGGCATCTCAAGAAAAAACCTGAGCCCTGTGTTCAACTGTGCTTAAAGTTTCAAATATTCTATCGTATTATTCTGGGTTGTGAAATCTCATAAACATTGTATATTCAGTCAGGCACAAATTGCTTCTATTTTGCATAAGCAAATCTTGAAGTCTCTTGGTTGTCATCAATGGCTGACACTCTGGAAATAAACCACAAGACGTCTTGACTCTGAGATGGAGAAGAGTCCTCTTTTGGCAGGACACACCTGTCCTCTGTGGATTAGCTGCATAATAATATAATCCCATAAATAGTGGATAATATAATCCAAATATAACACCACACAACATTCCTTAGATACTTGAAGTTTATACAGAACATCTAAAACCTCCAGAAATCTCAGCACCAGCTCCCACTTCAGCAAAGTCTTTCCTGCTCTCCAGAACAGGCATCGCTGACCCTGACAATCAGTAGCCTCAGAACAGTGATTTGCAGCAACATCCAAGAGTCTCTCATTGTGGCTGCATCTGCACTTTGGGGCAGAGAAGCTCCACACTGCCTTGGTCTTCTGCCCCCACATTTTGTCCTAGCTCATGAAAAGGTGGGAAACCCGTGGCCAGAAGCTCAGGGCACATTGCAGGCACCATCCCCACCACAGCATGGAGAGCTTGGTCCGACATCTGTGCATCTCATGGAAATTCAGTTACAAATAGGAATGTAAAGATTTAAACTCAAGTATGACGTTAATATCAAGCAAACGATCCTCGTATAAAAAGTCAAATAAAAAGCATCTAGAAAGGCATTTTTACCTGTCATTTGCAGGACTTTGGGGAAGAAAATATTCCAGAATCTACATTGCTGAGCACGTAATTTTGCCAGTATCTCTGAAGTGCCGGTATTTAGTGTCAAATATTTTTGTTCAGTACTGGTGAAGACTGGCCATTGCTTTCCATCAGCCAGGGTCGCATTTGGGATTCTAAAGGAGAAAAGAAATATTTTGGAATGAGCAATTACCTCAGCACATCGGTTAAAGTATTATTTCTTTCATATTTAAAAGTTATTTCAGGTTAAGCACACCAGTTTGGAATTAGTGAAGTATACTTTTGCAATCAAAAAAGGGAGAAAAATAAGGCATATTTCATTTCACTTAATTTTTAAAAGATTAATTATTTATATGCCTTTTTTGGGGGTGTTCTGGGTTCACCTAAGGGAATAAAACATAATAAATGACCATACACAAACTACACTTGTTGAATTTGGAGACTCTCACAGAAGCTGTAAATTATTATGCAGAACTTAAAACCAAATAAAACAGTTTGGGAGGCTGAGTAGTTTGTTTTAGTTTGAATGTTGCTGATGCCTTTGGATAGGCAAATAGATTGAATCATAGAATGCCAGGTTGGAAGGGACCTCAAGGATCATCTGGTCCAACCTTTTTTTGGCACTGCTATGGTTTCTATGAGATGGCTCAGCATCCTGTCAAGCTGAGACTTAAAACTGTCCAATGTGAGGGAATCTGCCACTTCCCTCAGGAGACTATTCCAGTGTTTGACTGTCCTCATGGTAAATAATTTGCCTCCTGTGTCCAATTGGAGTGTCCCCAGGAGCAACTTGTGCCCATGACCCCTTGTCTTTCCCATGTGACTCCTAAATAGCCCAGTTAAAAATGCAAGTAAAGGTAATAATAATGTCTAAATGTTGGATGAGAGCTCTACTGGGAGAGAAAATAATTATTCCTCATTAAGAAGGAACCCTTCCTCCTTGGAGTATGTTGAGCCCCCTCACTGGGGTGCCAAACACAAGCAATCAAATATTTGGAAGCTGGGAAGAGGGGCAGAGTGTGTGGCCCTCTATAAAACAGGCTCTGCATGTTTAAAGCATCACAGCTGTTAGTATTTAAAGAGTTGTGATAAATATTTATAATGCAACAGAATTTATAAAGTTCTAGGGACAGACATCCAGTTTTTCCTCTCCAAAAAGAATAATGTGCAGTGTCCCTATGACTAGAGAAAAATTAATTGTTTTAATTATGTAGAAAAAGACCAAAATGGTGAGCATTACATATGGAAAACATGAGACAATGATTTTCAGGAAAAAAAGTGTTTGTGTTTAGATTATGAGTCTGTGGTGGCTCAGAAGAGGTTAAGAATACAAATATTGGTGTGTAAGCAGGTCTCCTTCTCCAGAAGTGAATATTAAGGAACTTAGGTTCAGAGCAGAATAACAGTATTTAATGATTCTTGGTGGTATAAATGAACTAAATTAGCTAAGTTAATTTGATTATTTCTGTTTTTCACCCAAGCTCTTCCCAGAAGCTGTGGTCAGAGAGGAGTCCAGATGAGTGGAGCCCGCTTGAGTTCTGCTTGCCAGTACGAGGTACTGGGTGTAGGTGGGGGCAGGAACCATGAGATTCAGCTGCTGATATAATATCAATAAGCTCTTAGTTCAGTCCAAATGAATCAAGTTTTTGGCCATGTTTTAGTATTGTGCTTTACTCTGGTGCCTTTAGCACCAGGCATTGGCTGTTCACAGAAACATAATGTTCTAGTAAGAAATCCAGCATGCCATTTCCTGAATTGTTCACTTCTTTACCAATTTGTCTTTACTAATTCAGCTCTGGTTAACCTATGGAACCCTTTTTAACTGCACATTTATTTGTGGCTCATGAGAGTGATGACTTAAGCAGAGCTGACTTGCACTTCAGTTCAAGATCAGGATGCTAATGGTGCTGCCAGTATCCATTTAACAGCTTTTATGCTATGTGATAAATCATGACATTTCACATTATAATTTACAGGTGGGGTGAGGGGGGAATTAAACAATGCCTACAGTTGTATTTTATTGAAAATTATTGAAAGAACAGTCAGATGAACACAGCATTTTGAAATAGGGGAACCTGCTGATAAGGGCATTCTCTCTGCATTTCCAATAAGCTCACTGTTCAAAGAAATGTCTAGTAATATGCTTCTTAGTTCCAGCATTGAAAATTTCCCAAGTTAAAAAGTAGCTCCCAGTTACAGCAGACCAGGGACATCACAGGAGTATAATTCTTAACTGGTAAAGAACAAGTTATGAACATGACCTTGTTATTCTATCACAATTACTTTTCATTTATTCATGCTGATAACTTCATTATGAGAATTACAGTGCCCAGAATAAGCTATAAAATTCCCTGGTCTTTGTACCAAACTCAAAATTTAATCATTTTCATATAGAAAATGAAAAGTATTGTGAGAAGATCCCAATGCACAGAAAGAAATCCAATACACTGCACAAGTTGTCTCCAGCCATTTATGTTTTGATAAACAGTCTTTGCTGATACATTGAGCAAAGCTCAGATCTTCCATGGAAATCTCCATCCTGTTATCTTTATCCATTTCTTAAACCTCTGCTCTTTCATCTGGTACTACTCACATCTTCTTCAGTGTGTTCCAGTTCTGCCCACCTCAGTGCTGTTAATGGGACCTGAAGGTGTGTCCTAAAGGGGCTTCAGAATGAACCTTTGCCTTCTCTATCTACCTCGCCAAGCACGAGTCACCTTTCTTAGAACTCTGTCCATATCTATAAGCTCTAGTCAGGGAAGACCTTAATTTTGTTTAGAGTAGATGAGATTTTCTTCACTGAATGTTTTAGAAAGAAACTAGCTGCTTTCTGAGACACTCTTTAATGTTTGCAGGAGCAAGTCTATGGCAATTAAGAAATATTTTTTAATTGCTTCCAGGGAAGAAATGCAAGAGAGGGAAAAAAACCCACAACAAGAAACCAAAAACCAAACCACTTGTGTTTGATCTTTGGTATAAACAGAATTTGTTTCATTATTTCAGCTATTTTGTTTTTCTTTGCAGATGTCCTGAAGTTTCCTTTGCTTGTGCCCTCTCTGCTCTGTGATAGTGGCACTGCAGCCCATTTATAGTTAATTATTTCATTAAGATATGTCTTTAAGGCAGCCAAACTTATTTGCTCATTAATTTTGAGCTCAATCGCTAATAAAGCTGCTCTCAGGTTCTACCTTTTTGTGCTCTCAGCACAGTTCATGAGTCTTTTAAAATCTCATCCTCAGTGTCAGTTGCTTGGTACTACTCAGTTACCCAGATCAGGTTTTTTCCCCTTTAGGTATTTTATGTCCATAGCTGCCAATAACATTTAATTCTCAAGAATCATTTATAATAAACACTTTAGATTTGACATAGGAACGGAAGAGGATTTTAAAGGAGCTTATTCACTGATAATTTCTGTATACTTCATGTTAATGTTCAACAACTTGAGAGAGTTAATTTGGTTCAGATGGAAAATGCAACAACCTGCACACGGTTCTGTTAATCATAAAACATGCATATATTACCATTCTCATTAATATGATCAACATAGCCTGAAATACAATGCTAGCTCACTGCAGATTTATTATTTGTTACATGGCATTACTTTTACATGGTTGGTTTATCAAACACAGGAATAGAAAAATTGAATTAATTCCCTATCTCATTTTCTTTGTTTTTTATAGGTATTCATGATATAAAGTACATGTAAAATATTCACTTGATGTTTGTGAGTGAGCTCCAAGTATTTTTCACTCTGCTGTGGTACCACCATTGAAAAGAGAGGTTCTTTTGTAATGTTAAGCTCTATTTTGATGTAGTCCAGAAAGAAAAAATTCTCTGATATTGAAAATGGTTTAAGGCATCATTTAGCTTCCTAATGAGTGTTGTAAACACTAACTGTACCACACACCAGCTTAGATTCTCCCTGTATTTCTATTTAGCTGCTCTCTTTGAAAATGGATCAGGTTAACATGTCATGTGTTTCTCTAGAGGAAAAGAAAACCAAACCCCACATCATTTTAGCTGTTTAACACAGCTGAATTATACCAGACCACACTCACTAAGACATTCAGAGGCTGAAACACAATTTTACCTCCAGTCCTCAGCAGCCTTTTCCTCCAGACAGCCTTCCTGGATCACCCCAGACAGATGAATAATTGTTCTGCCTGGCTGAAGCTGTTCCTAGAAATATTGCTCCCTGAGAGGAAGCCCACACTGATTCCACCTGAGCAGTGCTTTATTGCTCTTAATTGTTCCCTCTGACCCACTCTGAGCAGGCAGGGCTCAGCAAGCCCGTTTGCCTGCAGGTCTCTCTGTAAAGGTTTTCCCATCCCTCCCCATCATGTGGAGCAGGGGGAATGTGGCATCTCCTGCCTCCCTCTTCTCCCATCAGGGGACCAGCAGCTCCACCAGTCACAAACACTGAGTGAGGCAATTTCTTCCACGGAGCTTTCTGCAGGTTATGGCCAGCCTGGCCTTCTGCTGGCATGTGTCTCATTAGCTGAACAGGTTGCCCACTGAGATTAATGAAAAGTTACAATAATGCTGCACTTCCCTGGGCAGCAGGCATTGAATTCAAAGGGAAACCTGTTCTTCTGAGGTGAGTCTTTATGGACTTCACCTGGGCTGGAACTGCTGAAGCTCATTTTCAATTTGGCCCCTTTCTTTTTCTTTAAACTGCTGGTGGAAAGGCAGGAGGGAGTAAATGTGAATATTTTTGTATTAGCTTTCATGATTCCTTGTAGCTATCGGGCAGTGCTGGCAATCAGCTTCTTTTCATGGGGTGGCATTTTCCACTGTGTTACCATGGGCACAAGATACCAGAGAGGGGAAACAGCCTTAGAGTGAATTCCACACAAGAATCCCCTCCCTGGCACATTTTCTACCGTTGCATTTCAAAGCCTTTAAGAATTATGGAAGTAGTCAGCTTGGTGTCAAACAAGCATACTGTAAATGTTTCAGCCCAGGGGTAGCTCTGGGAATGAGGGACTGTTCTGCATATGTCTATACTGCAATCAAGAGGAGCTGCAGAAGCTTGTGCAATTGTACCTGAGGCTTCCACCCCTGCCAGGTATAAAACCTGACAGGAGTGAATGTCATTAATAATGTCTTTGTGCTTGGAGATGACAGATATATAGAATCATAGAAAGGCTTGGGTTGGAAGGGACCTAAAGCGTCCTCTAGTTCAAGCCCCCCTGCCATGGGCAAGGATGTCTCCCATTAGAGCAACCTGTCCTTGAGCACTTTCAGGGATGGGGTGTCCACAGCTTTTTCTGTAACATTGTAGATTTTGGTCATGTTGTCTCTCATACACGTTTTCAGGTGAAAGGGAGTAAAAGCACAGAGCAGAGAAATCCAAGCTTTAGGCAAAATGAACAAAAGGATGAGAAGGCATCAACTGGGCTATGGTATCAACAGTTGATCTCTGTGACTAGGGGGTTGGAAGCAGAATTGTGTGGTTTACAACAGAGCAAAGCAAGCCAGCAACTGGTGCCACAGGTTAAGCTGTTGCTGCACCACAAGTAAACACACCTGCTGGCTCTAATTCAGCTAAAGGTGGATTTAAAAAAAAAAAATGATAGGATGGTGTGAGGTCCTGGATAACATCATCGTGTGGTGGGTCCCCATCAAAGCTCTGGCCTCCAACTCTTTGTTTCTCTTAGGGATGGGCTGTGCCAGCTCTTTGTGCTTCTTTCTGCAGTATGGCCAGAGCCTGAGTCCCTCTCGCTGATGCCTCAAACAATGAGCAATGTCATTGACTTCAGAGGAGTCACAGTGGGGATATCCTGTGCTTTGAGGAAACACCGCAAGATTTGTATCTTAAAAAGGTATCTCAGTTTTGAGTTTTTGTTCTATTAGTGGTTGTGGCCTGTAGAGCATCTCCATTAATCCTCCTGCTGGCACTGAACAACATACCCAATCAAAATATCTTTATCTATCCAAATGCATGACCAAATCAAAATATCTTTGCTTATCTAATCCAAATGGATGAACTTTTTTCAACCCACCCAGCCTGGAAGAAAATATTTTGTTGTGTTCCCACTTTTTGACTTGGGTAGAAAGACATTCCTACTTAGCAGGAGAGCTGACAAGGAGCACCAGGGCTGGCTGCAGAGGGGTGGGAAGTGTTTCTGGCATTAGTCCCAATACATGATATTTATACCTATGTCCATTTTCTCATGGCAGCACAACTGCCAGGTTAATCTCAAGTTGGGCAGCAGGGGGTGATGAGGTGGTGACAGTCTGTGTTTGTGCAAGGCTTTGCTTGGGTGGTACAACTGGGACTTTAACAGAGACTTTCCAGCCCAGTCTTATGAAAAAGAACAGATTTTTTTGTTAAGTACTGGGTTGAATCTTCCCAAACCCTCTAACAATTTGGCTTAATGCCAGTTTCTTCATACCAAGCAATTGGTTTCAAATGGCTCACTGTTAAGGAAACACCAGAAGGGGATGCAAGATTGAAGACTCAAAGTCCTTAACCTGAGGAGCAGTCCTACCTATCAGAATAAAGAACATGAACTTGTGCTGGAAACTTTCCTTAGAAATGCTAGCAAGAGAGAGGATGAAGAAATATCTGTAACCTGCAAAAAAAAAAATATTAAAACTGTAAAAACATCCCCAGAAGCTCTAATTACTGTATAAACTTTACATTTAGAGCCTGAGGCCTCAATAAATCTGAAAGGGTTTCACTGCATAAGTGTGTAGATTGAACCTGCAGCAATGTCACCACCAATTGGGTCCACCTGTGTATGAGTCAGTATAATTAATTTATTCTTGGATTGTTTAAATTCAGTCAGTTATCCAGAACATTCTACCAAGTCAGCTAATTACCTACCACCTGCTAATGTGATTTGATTGACTCCCTTAGCAAAATCTTTATATTAAGCTAAAATATTTAACATTAAATTGTACACTTTGAGGCTTCTTGTTATTAGAAGCTGCAGAAGCAAAGGCAAGATGACAAGGACACTTTTCTGTCCATTGTCCTAAGTTTATGAATGGGCATATTTGGAATAACAAGGAAGTGTCACTACTAAGTAAGTGAACTGGAAAGCTGACACACTAGCTCTTCCCAAATACATATATTACTTTTAATGTCACTGCTGCTACCAGTTGGTGCTCTTTATGAACAATACTGCATAACAAGTTACCTTGCTAGTTTTTATTTCATTGAAACAGCTCTTCAGAGTATTCTTTAATATCAGCTAATCACTGAGCATCCTACCTATTGAACTGATGGACCCTCTGTACAAATGTGCTGCCACACTTCATATTTTATTTGAAAATATTCTCTTAAGGCCTTTATCCCCTTAGACTAATGGGAAAGACAGCAGCTATCTGATCTATCTGCTGAAAAGGGTGAGAAGTGCCGTTTATAATAACCAGGCTCTAAAATCCACCCTACTGAAAGGTGAAAACTCAGACACAGGTATTGTCAGCCTGTGTGATATTGGATGATTGGAAAGCATCCACGATTATGTTTCATACCCTAAGCTTCCTTGCAGCCTCATGACATCAACATTCTCAAGGTGTCAGGTCTGTGCTCCCATGGCACTGTGAAGAACCAGGGAATTTAGGAAAAAAATAATAACATTGTCACGTCTAAAACCATTATTTTATTTACTAGAATTTGATTATTGCAAGAAAACAGTAACTCATTTCTGAAAATCTGTAGTAATTAATCCTTTCTCATTTATTGTGGTGCAAAAATTGTTGGTCCTCATTCTGCAGCGTTAGAGCCTTACTTGGGTTCCCCCTGTAATGAATGAAAGGACTTACGTGGTTGAGTACTACAAGTTTGTGACAGGTTGCAGATTTCAACCCTCCAAATTACTTTTCTTGAGCAGCTGTTTAGGGGAAGTTCATTATATTCTGCTGCACTCAGCTCTCACTTGCCTATCACATACGAGTTTATAATCCAGAGACCATCAAGTGCCCCTGAGCTGCAGCAAAAGGAAACTGCTTTGCAAGTTGTATCGTAGGTAAATGTTATTTCTTCTGCTGATCCTTGAAGAAACCTGTAGGCTCCAGCTGGCATGCTCTTTAACTGACAGAAACTGGAGAAGGACCTTTGCAGCTCAGCTGTCTTACACCTTCACAGGCTAAATAAAGCTCAGGATATTCCTTCCAGATTCCAGCTTGGTGACAGCAGTTGAGCACTCAAATGTCTTAACCTGTAAATTACCATGGTGTGCACCATTACAACTGAGATCAGTTTCAGGAAATGAAGCAACAAGCTGTTGCTTTTTTTGTGTGCTCTTATTGTGCTCTGCTCAAAATAGCCTCATGAAGCATCCATCAAGTTGGAATGATTCTTGCTTGTGCGTGTCTTGGTACTGATTTGTGAATTCCTGCTATATATAAGGGATTGACGAGGTAGGTCTTAAGGTATTGGCCATAAATAATACAGTATTTGAGACATTTAGAACCAGGATGTTCTGCCTTAGCTCTCTGGGCATGTTTGCAATGCGTTTAGGGACTCAGTGCCTCAAATCCCTGGATTGGAATCTGCTCTGGCACATAACCAGCTGGGTCAGCAGAGCCAGAGCTAATGAGCTCTTCAGCCCCTGGCTGGGTATTTCTAACCTCCCACAATGACACTCCTGCACTTAGGTTTTCTTCACTGTGAAGATGTTCCAGTAAAGCTTTTTGCTCTTTCAGGAACCCCTTCCCCAGACTCCATTACCTTTGTAGCATGTGATGAGATGTGATTATCATAGAAGGTCTGGAACAGCAGTTCCACCCCTCTAAGGGTCAGTAGCACTAGAAACTTGAAAGTGAGTTTAAAGGTCCTTTACTGAGCAACCTAAGGTATGACTTCAAGAAGATGAAAGCTTTGAAGTGAAATTGAGTTTAGGGAAATGGATGAAATTTTGACATTAATGTGGGGATAATTTTCAAAACACCAAAAATCTTTCCTACTATCCTGTTTCAATAAATGCTTCTCACTCATTGTGATGTTCACAGCCACATTAAGCTGAATGTGACAAGTATCTAATATACCTACAACACATAGTTTTGGTCATTTATGTGTTCAGATTATGCATTGTGATGAAGCAGTAAGGAATTTTCAACAGGATTTTATTCCTTCTGCTTAACAAGCTTTGCACCTGATGTGTTGTTTTATATGGTGTTTAAAGACTTTTTGAGGTGAGTCAACTTACTAGTGAGGGACTGATCCAAATCCAAAATAATGGTACAGATTGATTGACTTAGAAAGCTTTGGGTCAGGTCCCAGCTGGAGAAATACTTGTAGCTGTTTGCATAAAAAGTTTTGTGCCTCCTGGACTGATTTCACAATGAGGATTTCACACTTTCTGCAGGACTCCAGGTGTGAATATTCACAGTTCACATTTACGTTATTTTTGAATTAACATGAGAGAGGCAACACTATGACTTAGTCCTCCTTTATTCTAAAGGAACACTTTTGCCTTTTCTTTTTTATGCCCTTTTGTATGGTTTCAATTTTAGCTTTCAAGGACCACTTTTCAAAGCTGTTATTTTTTTTTTTTGCCACTCTTGTCTGCAGCAAGAAATCAAATGAAATGATAGTTTTTAGTCTTAGTTGTAGAGGTTGAAGAGGGCTATTTGGAAATGGAAGAAGGTGCTGAACTCTATTGAGGACTTGAAGGAGGAAGTAACTTCCATAGAAGGTAACTAAAAGACTAAGTAGCAAGGTGATAAGTAGCAAGGCACATGGCAATTGTCCTTTTGACCATCTTCTGAAACTGTATTAACTGCTCTACAACCTCACTTTTCCTTCTCATGACCTGGAAAAACATAAACTGATATAGTATCTTAACTGAATTGCTCCCTGGGACAAACCTTGAATGAATGTGTAAAGGGAGAGAAAAATGTTTTTATTGCCATGGAACTATTAATACTGTGCTTTAAATTCCCAGTGGCTTTGATGAAATTTGTCAGCCCAGTTAGTTGTGAGAAAGAGAAAACACTACTCATATGTATATGATGGCTGTTCCCATCTCTTCCTTTGTCCCCCATTAATAGTGCTCATCCCAGACACTCAGAAATTGTTAGATAAATGGATTCAATGCTTTCCTTATCTCTAGAGACCAGATTTTCAATATAGACTGTGTAACAGATACCATACTAGGATATATTCTTTGAGATTTGTTTTCAATTATAATTGCCCTAATCATGATTTTTTTTCAAGATGGATGTTCCACATAGCCCTGCATCAAATAAAATCATCTAGATTCATTGTGTCTTCATGGACTTCATCATAGTAGCATTTTTCTTCATATTTTCCACTACTGCCACAGTTTTACTTCTGTGAATGGTAGGAAGAGCATGAGACACAAAGTTCAGCTGCTGTGTAATCTGGGCCAAACTGAGCAGACCTATAAATGAAACCATTGGGTAGCTTTCAGTAAGGTGTGTATGTGTTATTGCTTCATCTGAAACTGAACCACTGGTGCTTCATGATGGGAAATGTAAATAAGAAGCTACAGTGTTCATAACCTCCCCAAAATATTTTAATTTTTTATTATTATTATTTTTAATATTGTTATATTCTTATCTCTGTTAGAAATTCATTGTAGACTTTACAAGTGGAAGTTAGATGTACTTTTCTTTGGTAAACACATCCAAATTATGTCCCAGCATTATAACATCCTCTGAGTCTGATTTTAACTACAGTAAGAGTGGGAACTTCAAATACCAGCATTTGGACTGAGAGCCATGACAGGCACTCTCTCAGGATGAAATAATATGTAAAGAGGAGAGGATATCTGAGCCTATTCAAAGTCCTTCTCTTTGAAAATTGAAGGGGCTTTTGTGGAAATTGCAGTATGCAAACTTCTTCATACCTAGGAAAAAAACAGCTGTGAAACCTCTGAGTAATTCCAGCTGTATAGAAAAATCACTTGGAAGCTGCTCCTTGAGAACAAATATCTCCTTGAGATATTGAAAACTTCACAGGTTAAAATAAAAATCACAGTATTTGAACAGTAGCTCCAGTAGAAAAAAGATCTCTCTGGTGTAAATGTGAGGCAAGACTCTTTGGAGTTTGTGTTGTATGAAATTAGGAAGTTGTCTCATGTTCCCTCAAGGAAAGGTAGAGAACAGAGATGGCAGCCAGAGATGTCTGGGAAAGCAGATGATGGAACTTCTTGACTTTACATCTGTGCAAGCATATAATTGTGTAACAGCAGTAACTGTAAGCATGAAATACCTGATTTCTGTGTACTCAGCTTCTGGATTTGTAGGGACAGAATCTTACCAGGCCTGGGACTAAATTCCTAGATGCATTTACCTACAACTGGCTTTTCTTGTGGCTGATTGAAAAAAAAAATAATAAAATTAAATCCCATGTTGAGCTACCTTCAAAAATATGGTGTTGGGTAACCTCTGCTGCTCTTAATTTCCTCTTTTCTCCCCTTTGCCACTTCCCTGAAACAAGCCAATCTCTTGTGTTGGGGAGTAAATTAAAACATGCACAGAAAGGTCTCCATTCTTCGTGTGAAATCTCTCAGTAGGACTTCAGATTAGTGTTCCAGAACCACCAGGAAAAATGGGGTCTGTAGACCTTTTAAATTTCAATTTCTGTCTTTTGCTGATGAAACAAGAGCTAAGCTGCAGAAAAGCAGCACGGAAGAAGAGTGCTCCTAAAAAGAGGATTAACTGTGGGTGAACACTAATTAGAATTTCACAGTGACTTTTGCAACCATGTGTTTACATGCCTGCAGAAGTTATGACGGGGGAAAGTAATCCCTAATCCTAGATTATCTCTGAAGTGTATTGCTCTTATATGTGAACCTACCTTGCCCATAACTCCTAATGAGTTCATGCATGCATTGCCTTCATTTCACTGTTCACAGATTCTTCCACCCCAAAATGATTAGCAAGTCTCTTAGACATATTTCTTCTTTTATCTTTCTGTCTCTTTTTGTTCTTTCTCTCTTTTTTATGTCTTTTTTTGTTCACTTGGCTTCTTCCATCAGTTAGCATTTCCCTCTCTTGATTTCCTTTCCCTTACTCATATACATTCTATCAAATACTAAATCATTTCCACCCAGGCCTCTTATTCCCACTCCCAAATTTGAGGTAGCAGTCACACCATGATTTTATTTCAGCTCATGGAACAGTTGTATCTTTTCATCCCTCTCCTTTCCCCAGAACATATCAGTGGAGGCTCTTGGCCAGGTTCTGGGCACAGCAGGGAACCACGTCCAGAACAGGCTCTTCCCCTTGCCTCTCTTGCAAGAATAGGAAATTCCATCCAAGATATTTCCCTCTCTGCTTTTACAGGGTCAGGCAAGGGCAGCATAGCCCTACAAAAACCCGCCTCAAAGAGATTCACTTTGTAATTTCTGTGATGTTTGTTTGTGTGTCTCTGCCTCCAGAGGCACAGGGAGTCCACCTTGCTCAATTCCAGGACTGATGGTTTTGATCCCGAAGCCTTTGGCAATAGTGTCAGAGCTCATCCTTTCCTACAGAGACTTCCCAGTGTCATATTCAAGGCAAACCTTTGCATTATAGTTTCAGATTTTGGTTTTATGTCTCATTCAATTGCTTCTACAATGTTTGGACCTTTCTCATCTCATGTTTGATCTGTTGTAGAGAACAAAATCTGTATGGACGGAATTGTATCTGCTACGCGTAGG
>NW_009952151.1:2017393-2019784 GCF_000747805.2 Chaetura pelagica | reverse complement strand
CGGCTACTCGTAGTGAAAGTAAAAAGACACCTTATTGTAATTTTGTAATACTTGTGGTAATATGAAGCCAATCTAAACAATTTATATCCTGGCCCTATTTTCAAAAGATGACTGAATCAAATACTCCTGGTTTTAATTCTGAAATTCAATGACAGCTTGTCAGCTTGCAAGCCAGGGAGAGATGACTGCCAAACGTGAGTCTCTAGTTACTGATTTTTTCCATGATGCACTATTTCCAAATAGATTGGGGAAAAAGAACAACAAAAAAGGATGTTTCCGTTACTGCTGCTGAATATGTATGGGCCCTGGAAGGATGATGAGTCATTTGCAAGAACACAAAGCCCAAAAGTGAAGGTGGAGAATAGGAACAAGTTTCCTAAAAACTGACCTTTTTTTTTGTTCATGACTATGATTTCCACATTGTTTTTCATGTGAAAGGCAGTGAGAGTGAGAATGCATCTGCCTTTTTGGGTCAAAATGAAAGCTTTGCCTTTCCCTAGCATGAGAGGGGAAGAGTTTCCTTTATGTATATCTTTTTTGATTTTTACAAACCTCTTTCATACCTTGTTTTTACCTCATACCCAGAAAATCTTCTGTTCTGGATTCTTGACCTGATCTGGGGCATCTGAAGCCCCTTTGAGGACCAGCACCAGGTCTCAGCTGAACAGATCAAACCCAGGCACCTTCCTCTGTCCATGTGAACATGGGCTAATATTGTGAAGAAATTCAAAGCACAGGAAATTTCTTAATGGCTTAGTGGTATGTAAGACTTCCTATTAGAAATTTTTTACACAGTCTGTAACATCTGTGAACACCCTGAAATAGTATCAGAAAATTAAAAGTGGTTGAAGTTTGCTTTCTTTGCCCCTCCCAGTATCTTCATTGCCTTCCATACATGAAGTGTATAAGGTCCCCACCTGGATCTGCTGTCTGGTCTCTCTATGAGGCTGTTTTTTTTTGTTCTCACTGCTCTCAAACTACTGTCTATAAACATGTTGTGATAAGTCAGTAACAAAAGCACTGAAATTTATTGTATGTCTACCAGTGGAACATGAGGGGAAGGCAATAATAACCAGGCAAAGTGCTTTAGTGGGACAATCAAAGCCTCTCAAATTCCCCTAAAACATAGGAGGAAATATTTCAAAGGCTTCACTTTATAGAAAAACCTGCAAAAGATTTGTTTCACTAGTTGTAAAACTGGCAGTCAGACAAGTTTTGCCAGTTGCCTTTTATCAGAAACATTTTTCACAAAGCCTTAAAAAATATTGTCTTTCCATGTCTCACTACATTCTTATTTGAGTTTCTGTCTCATCTGATTTGTCTGTCTCCTTGTCACTTTACATCACTCATGTCCTAAGAACACAGTTACCAAATCTAATGAATAAAGTAATGCAAAAGGCATAACCTAGCAACCACTGCTTTAGGATGCCATGTGTTTTGTCATGAGAAATAAAACTTCCTTTTCCTAGAGTTAGCAGAGCATTCTGCTGCTTATGATGGATAGTGCCCGTTAGTGTCACTTCCTTACTTTCCAAGATTTCTGAAGAGTAACCAAAGTGCAGCAGAGACATGAATTTTAAAAGTGTTTAAAAAGAGAAATTTAACTTCTTTAGCCAGGGATGTGCAGGGAGGGCAGGAACTGGCATCACATCCCATGGAGTAAAAGTTTGGTTATTGGAGTGATGCTCCAATAAGCTGTGATTCAGGGTATGGTAATTTTGTCCACATGTAGCACATCCTTGAAAAAGTCTAACAGACCATTTGTACCACTGATTACTTGGATCTGCTCTGGAAATAAATCATAAGCATTTTTCTGATGAGAAGAGATGCTGTGAGTGTGTAACTGGAGGGAAGGTTACCCACAGTGCCAGTCTGCTCAGCCATAGCTCCATGGTGGGTACTGACCTGTGTCCTGTGCTCTATCCACGAGCATCAGGCTTAGCCTTAGCAAGAAATAATCCAAATGATCCTCAGTATCCCTACCAGGAATCTTATGGGCCTCCCAGTCCAGCTTTATTTTTATTTTTATTTTCATTCTTTTCTTCAGACTGTGTGATATGAAGTAACATTTATGTAGGTAAATAAAGCAGACAGTGATGAGCAGCCTGTCCTGACATGCAGTAACAGAAAGTCATTCCCAGGTTCCAGAGGTTCCTCAGCCTTTGAGTCCTGCTCTGGATAATGACTGCAGGGAATCTCATGAGTGAAAAGCAATGGCTTGTTGTCAAAGACAGCTATTTCAGGGTCTTCACAGATGCTAGACTGTATAAAAATACAGCAGATTCCTTAAAATTAAACTTTTCCCTTGGGTTCCAAAGAGACATCTTGGTGTATTACACCAGCATCGAACTTCAGGCCTCACAGGTGAAATGTCTGTTCCCATCTCCTGCT
>NW_009952151.1:1998448-2017383 GCF_000747805.2 Chaetura pelagica | reverse complement strand
TCCATTCATATTCAACAACAGAAAGTCTTTATCCCTGTTAATTTCCCAACAAAACATGTCCACTTATCCCTGATACTTATTTTTAGCAAGGACTTGAAATAAGGAGTGCCTAGAGGCTTGGAACATTGCATGCCCTATTGATGGGGGTGGTGGTTGAGTGGGAAACCCTTGGGCTGGCTGACAGTCTCCTTTTGTTTACTGAGAAATGTAGAAGTCAAGAATTTCACATACACTCTTGGGTTCCTCTGAAGGAGTCACCTCTCTTTTTCTCCCCAACATCTTTTCTGTTGTTCTTACATGACATTTCTGACATTTCTAAGGAGCAGAAAATGCTATTACCAGGCATACCTTTGACTTTTCATAGAATTTTTTTTTATTATTTATGCTCATGTGATGATGAAAACCAGAGATCATTAGGACCAATGTATAGGCTTGAAGACCCCTTGTGAGAAACAACTGTGCATGCAGTGAGCTGAGCCACCTCTCAGTCCTTCCCAGCCAAGGAATACCAGGAGAAAACCCATTTCCTTCAATTTTTGTTGACTCTACCCTATATCCATTCCTCTGCAGGCTACTCTTCCCCTCCCCTGTGTTTTTGTACTTCTGCACATTAGAATATTAGGTCAAACACCCTCACTAAAAATTGTGCTGTGCTATATTTCTGAGTTTCATCTTTCTGCTTAATTTTCTCCTCATCTACTGAAGACATCAATGAGAAACTAATTTTCCCCTCAGATGTTTGCCCTTTGATCACATCAGACTTTACTATAAAGATGATGTCAAATGGGGCTTCCCCAGTTCGTTATAAATATTTACTGTGAGCTCCAAAGTGCCAGGAAAATCAGAATCACTTCTTGCTTTTGGAGATGTTAACAATTTTCATTATTTTCCCACTCATTGTACACTATAGAAAATCTGTTATGGAGCCTTAGGGGTCTGTGTTCTGGAGGATGAGGGAAGTGTCACATAATCTGGTCCTTTACTGGTACATAAATTCCATTATTGTATCGTTTACCCTAACAATGATGGGTTTGATACCTGTGGAGGAAGTAGAGAGAAGGATTGTTTGCTGTAGAAACCAGTTGAAATTCAATCTGTAGACTAACCTAATTACAGGGCATATGATAATCAGACTAGATGACAGGGGTTTTTTTTCTAAAAACTTAAACCTGAATATACTGTGTATTGTCTAATTTTAGCTAGCTACAGTGACAGGGACAGTGTGCTGTACTTTGCACAGCAGGTAATAGAAATTTGAGATATATTTATGTAGAGATAAAAATAGAATATATCTTTATATGTTTATATTTAACATAAGTCAATATCTGAAATGCAAATATATTTTATCTAATGTATAATAAATTTTAAATATTTTTATATACTTTTATAGATATCAAATAGAAGTGATACATATTTTTAATATATATGTAATCCAGTGGAAACCAATAGTTCACAAAAATGTAATTATTTATATTTTTTTTGCAAATTCTATGTAGAGCAAATTTTCCTACTAAGAACTAGTTCTGTTTAATGGAAAGATCCACTATCTCTACTGTAAGATCCTGACTGCAAACTCCTGTGGGGCAGGTTGCAAAGCTGCAGCATGTAATGAGGAGCCTTCCCTCAGTTTGTTCTCTCAGCCTCTAATGGCACCAGCTTCAAAGCAGAGTTGTCATAGAGTGTCTTCATGATGCAGGAACTGTTACCAAGAGCTACCTGACCTCATTGTGCAGACTTCATCTTGGCTATCTATCAGTCAGATGCATTTTTAACATTGATAAATCAACTGCACAGCTCAATTCCAGAAGGTGCACCCCTGCTGAGTGCTTATCTCTGTGCTACAGTCTTTTACACCAAATTCATATGGAGTGGTGTCATCAGGTTCTGAGGAGAGAGGGAAGCAGGAAGAGCTCATAGATTAAATTTTAGATTAAATTTTACAAGAATAAGGCCTGTATTAAAACATAATGCATTGATGAGAACAGCTATCTGTATGGTAATTTCCTGAGGTTTAATATGCTCATCACAGTCTCCAATAGGTAAAGTGGGTAGAACTTGTTAATGTGATTAATATTCCTACATAGGAAGGCAAACAATCAATCACACCTAGTGATAAGCAAATCTGTTTAAAAAAAAAAAAAAAATGCACATAAAAATAAGCCATTAGTCACCTTGGAATGTCTGTGAAGGGACAGCAGGGGGGCTGGGCAGTGGGTTGGTGAGGAGGTGAGGCAGGTCACAGAGTCATGGTCACACCACGGCCAAGGCAAAGAGCTTCTGCCTTGGGTGAGTTCCCAGGGATTATCTTGTTGAACTAGAGGGGGTGGGTGACACCTGTAACTAGGATTCTTTTGGAACAACAATGTTTAATTCCAAAAGTTCCACCAAGGTGTTGACAAATCACAGTTCTTAAGAGGAAGTATAGTTATTATTTAAGGACTTAAAAATATATATTATAGCAAAAGCCTTGAGACTAAGGTTTTGCTTTACTTAGCCAAAAAAAGGATTAAGGGTTATTTGAATGGAGCCTAGAATAATCTCTACATGGAAGACAAATAGTAACATAAAGCTTAGAAATGATCAAACAAAATATAGCACCTGGAAAATGTAGAATAGACAAATTCAGACGAGGCACCAAAATTCCTTTTATAACTGTAACCATTTTAAGTGTAAACAAGCTTTAGAAGAATCTACCAACATTTGTTCTGGATTTTCCATCACTGGAAGTCCCACCTGTGTTTTGTGTTATGGACTAAATGAGCCCAGTGATCTCCTCTGATTTCTAATCTGTTAAGAAAAATAAACAGATCCTGTTCCAACATTGATTTCAGCCTTTACAAACCTATGTATTCCTCACAAGTTAGGAAAAGTTCACAATGGAAGTAAAATTAAGAGAGGTTTTTAAAAATTAAGTTAATCAATGGTATTTAAAGTGTGAATTAAGTACTCAATTTTATGTTCTCCCTGGTACAGATTTATATATATATATAATTTTCTCTTGAGAGAGCACAAACTGAGCTTATGAGAAGATAAGATACCTGCCCACCCCAGCAGCCTTGAGACTAATCACACATGCCTCTGGTAGTGGCTGTTTTTCTCACAGCACTGAAATATTTCCCTTCCATACTGAATATTGCACTGAGCCCCACAGCCCTGCTGAGCAGAGTGAGGGCTGCCTCATTACTCTTGCACTCCAGCTAAACAGACTGAACAAGGGGTTGTATTTAATCCATTTCAAACATCCAGGTGAAATATGCTTATTTGCTTCTTATCTAGGCTAGGACATATTTCACTTAAAGGTGAGTCTAATGGAAATAGCAAGTGATTTGTCATCAGCTTCAGTGGAACCCAGGATTATACTTACAGTACACATGGGGAGACAGGCTTTCTGAAAAGAGCATCCTGCCATCTCTATCACTTCATCATGGGAGCTTAATGCACCTCCATATTACACACCTGCATGTTCTGAGCCAATTACTTCTTAAAGGAAATTGGGCTTTTTTGCACCTACTCCTACTGTTGGGAGTCTTTCCCAGAACTTGAAATATTTTGTTTCTAAAACTTGAAGCCATTGCCTGCAACACCATGGCAAAAAAAAACTGGTTTGTTTTTATGGTTGGGCGCACGTTGTTTTCTTAAGTTCATCCAATACAATAAGCTCCACATCAGTTTATTTTACTGAGATGGTGTTTCTGTCAGAACTAAACCAGAGATTCTGGATAGCTGAACAATTATTCCTTCCTCATCATTCTCATTGTGCTTCAAATCACCGCCAACACAGTTAATCTTTTTCTCCCTGTGAAACAACAAACATCCAATAAATGAAATAAACTTCTAGGGTAAACTTACCCAGTTTTTGCAAAAGTTGCCCAATATCTCATCATGGACCTGCTTAGGGTTTCTTCAGCTTTGGTGTAATTCACTTTTCTTTCTAAGGGCAACCCGAACACGAACTCGATCTCGTACCCGTGCATGACTCCCATCCACTCTGGCCAAGGGAGCTTTGATGACCGATGTTCAAAGAAGTAAAAGAACACGTTGCTCCCTGGTTGTGCAAATTTTTTGGTGAATTCTATCGTGGGACATATTATATTGTAGTCACCAATAACATCATCCATGGCATCACGGTAATGTTCTGCTTTTTGTTCGTTTTCCCAATCTGTGTACTGAAAAATGATTGATTCTATTGCAAGCTGGCTTGCCTGTGGGAAGGCCAGAGTTAAAGCTTCTTCAAATTGTGTTTTATTGATCAAGCCATCACCATCCTTGCTGAAGCCAGGGACTCCATATGCTAGAAATGCTGATCCCTCATCCTTATTAACACCGACTAAGATCTGTGTTTGTTTGAAAAGACCCTTCTCGATCAACGTTTCTGGCATGTCAGAGAGAAAATCCCCATCCACAGCTGGACAAAAATAGACTCGTAAAAGAGAGTCATGTGTTAGAGCAAAAATTTCAGACTCCAGTAAATCCTTTGGGTCCTTGTCTTGGAGGCACAGAATCAGCTCTTTCTCATTGCTGGTGGGACACTGGAGCTGTTTAGCTAAAGCCATTGTTCTGTTCCTGGCTTCAGATGCTGTTATGGCAGTCCAGGGGGCATTTGCAGATCCACTTTGCATGATGGCCCTTGTGAATAAAGGATGGCTTTTAGGAGAAAGGATATGGTAGCTGACAGAAGCTGAGCCAGCACTCTCTCCAAATATAGTCACACTTTTTGGATTGCCTCCAAATGCTGCTATGTTCTCCTGGACCCACTCAAGTGCCAGTCTTTGATCAAACAAACCTACATTTCCGGGAGCTTCCTGGTTTCCTGGCAAAGCCAGAAATCCTAGTGCAGCAACCCTGTAGTTCATGGAAACTACAATGACTCTTTCTACCCTGGCCAGAAATTTCCCATCGTAGACTGGTAGGGAAGTTGACCCAGTCTCAAAGCCACCACCATATATCCACACCATGACAGTTGCATTCTTGGGTTTGGGAGAAGGAACCCATACATTCAGGTATAAGCAGTCTTCACTTAGGTTAGTTTTTGGGTTCCACATCTCTGTTCCAGGAAATCCTGGGTAAGTTGTATCTAGAAGCTGGTAACAAGAGTTTGCATGTCTTGTGGCATCCCAAACATCTGACCACTCTTCACGAGGTTCTGGTTTTTGAAATCTCAGTCTACCAATGGGTGGCTGTCCATAAGGGATTCCAAGGAAGGCTGTGACAGTTCCCCCCAGTACCTGCAAGTTTGTCCCTCTGACTCTGCCTTTCTTGGTTGCAATGATGTTATCTTCAGGCATTACTTTCCTGATTAACATATAGAGGAGAAGAAGCCACATAAGAAACCTGGTATAGACACTTGTACCATTTGTCCAAATCATGATACCTGAAACACAGAAAAAAAAATAATTCAGAATAACAATTGCAAGGTGTTAGTTTCAGAGCCAAAACTGTCTATTCAAAAAGGGTGTAGGTTATCCCAAGGGCACTGAAAATAAGATGGTGCTGCTGTACAAAGCTCAGTGCTCTTTAACCATCAGTTCTTTTTAGTTGTCTTGCAAAGACTGTGTTTAGTATTTTGTGTTGTGCACAGTGCTTCAGAAAAACTGTCACTAAAACACCATGGAACTGAAGAAGCCAGACCAGGGAAGATGAAGTCATGTAAGCAGACTGACTACTTCAGTTAGCAGATGACTTAACCTTTTGCATTTCCACCAGCACAATGAACAGGACATTGTATGATCTGTGACAGAAAATGCCATTCCCCACTAGCCATTATTCTGTTAGAGGTTACCTTGGCAATTTGTGTTTGCAAATCAATATAGAGTGAGAGGCACAGATTTTTTATTTTTTTTCCCCACACATTAACATGTATTCCATCAACACTGAAGAGAAGCTTGAACCCAAGTTTTAATCCAAGGATTTCAAGGTCTATAAGCTTTGAGCTATGTACTCATGTCACAGGAGATGTCTGGGCTGAAGCAAATCACTGAGGTGGCATCGCTGTAAACTCCATGCACTGAGTGGTTGCTCTGTCCTACTTGTATGTCTTAAGATCTGAAGCTGCTTTAACAAGTGAAGTTCATGAAGTGCCTCTGAACTGTCAGTGTGTCAGCTCCTGTGGGTGACTGCCTGCAGAGCTACACCAAGATCTCTTTTCTCTAAAGCAACTTAACCGACTGCCTGCAGAGCTACACCAAGATCTCTTTCAAGATCTCTTTTCTCTAAAGCAACTTAACTGAGTTCACAACCATCACAGCCTTGACATGTAGTCATTCCTCTGCTCCTTAGAATGAGCAGGACAACGCTCAAAAGCCAAGGATTTTTTAATGTATGTAGGTAGTGCCTAATAATTTAAGAATGGTCTGGTCTTTGTTTCCTGAGAGCTTTTCAAAGTGAAATATATTAAAGGTAAGGGTACAGATACTGATTATGTACCACATTCAAGCATATCACAGTCCTAATTACCCCAACCTTTGCAAAAGCTCTAAAAACCACAGTATCTTCCTCTTGAAATTGAAAAGCCAGAAAGAAGACTATTTGCATAAGCCCATTTCTGTGGCTTACATATTTGAAAATGCTTAACAAAGCTTCCTTCTATTTTTTTCTGGTTGCCCTGTTGTACATAGTGTACTCTGGCCACTTTAAACAGGCCATTCTTTGTTAATGAGAAGCACTTGTGTCCTTAAAAGGACTGAGGCTAATTTCTGTGGAGAGTACAGCTGGGGCCACATCTCAGCTCTCTGGTCTGTTTGTGTGCTCTTGGAAACCAACTCAGAAAAGGCAGGGGGGAAAAAAGGAAGAGTTTGCACAAGGAGGTTCCTAACTTTGAGATAACACCAAAGGAGCAGGGAAGAATCTTCAGGCAGTATTTTTAGCATTCATGTACATAGATAGATAAATATTAGATATCTTTAATATTTATGCTCTTGTATTTTTATTTAAAAAAAACCAACCAAACAACAACAACAAAGACAAGGTGGTGACTGGGGGCAATAGACTTCAGAGTTGCTTTGACACTCCACCCAGCCTTCAGCTTGATTTCTAAAAACCTTCAAATGCTGCCAGGTGTGCTGAACCTCAGAGGTGTCAGTAGTCAATCTGGAGGACTCACATGATCCAGCAGCTCCCGAGGAGCTGAGATAAGCTGAGGGTCACTGCAGCAGCCTGCAGTACCTGCACAGACACATCATTTAGTGACATTTAGCCCTCTATATGCTAGCCAATTTTTTTTTTTCCCAGTCATTCTTGTAATAACATCTTGTAAGAGTCACCTAAGAAAAGGAATGTAAAGATCAGCTTAGGGCTAAAGTCTTTCACCCCATCTCACAGCTACCCCAATTGCCCTGGTTGGCTGTGAGAAGTGTTAGCATTGGGTGTCTAGTTGGGAATGTCTGCACCCAGTGCACAGCACTGAGAGATGGGAGAAGGAATTTCTCTGAAGTCTGTTGTTCCACTGACTCTTTTTTCCACACACTCACTTCTAACATCCCCCCCAGGGCCAAACCACAACAAGCTGGAAATAATGAGAGATTTCAAACATCATCATTATGAAGAAGATAAAATGACACTAGGAAAATCAAGAGATGTTCAAGGACTTAAAGCTTTTAATACCTAAATAGAAACTAAAATTAATTCCTTACTGCACTTTCCTGTTAATTGAAAAGGAATAGAATGGGAGGAAAACAAGGTAGCATTGCAAAACACAGAAGTATGACTTTTGACCCTAAGAGGTTTTAGGCAAGAATCTTAGGAATAAAAAAAAACTAACAAAAAAAAAAAGAAGTTCTGTACCTTTTTAATTAGCTCTGCAAAAGAACAGGTGGCATTTTAAAGAAAAAGATTGAGCTTGAAAAAAACAAAAGTTGTGTATGGCTGAATAAGAAGACTCTCAGGTTATTCTGCTAATATTAACAAAAGCAGCAAGTGATAGAGTGATTATTACACCTTGAATGTACAGCAAATATTAATTTTATTAAGGTTTTTAATGCTGCATTAAAACAAACTCTACCATGTAAAGCACACTGAGCAAAACAAACATTACTAGATTATTACTATGAGAGTAAAGGGTCAGAAGATTGTTTTAGCTCATCAACCTTAACTGAGCAGAGATAGATCATAGAATGTATTTGCATACTTTAGAAAGCTGCTTCTGTAGTAGTTCCCTCCAGCAAAAATTTTTTGTTCTTATTCAGCAACGGAACGTAATTTATTTCAATGACTGTTTCCTCTCCTAGCAAACCTTTACCCAGCCAAAACATTTATACACAGGACTATATAATCAGAATTTAAATAGAAAAGATGGTTGAATTAATAAGTGATTTCCAGTTTGGCTTAATTTACTTAGCCCTGGATCCCTTGCATTGCACCAAGGTCTGACACACACGCCTGCTCACTCCTTGCATTTGCAGAGCAGAGGGAGTTTTCCCAAGAGAGCAGCAAATGGGCAGAGCGTAACTCCTTAAAAAGATCCCAATCCCCCTGCAAATCAAGCTGTGCTGTAAATCACCCTGTCAGAGAGAGAGGTGCAAAGAGAGAATCACTTACCTGACTTCTATTACAAGAGCTACAAAGTTTTTAGGAGTCGGGATCTTCGAGTACTGCAGGGAAAGTGCAGTGTGCAGCTGCTGCCCGGAGCCCGTGGGTTGGACAGCCCTGACACGCTAATGGACTGTTTGTGACACAAGGCTCGCGAGAGCTGGCAGCAGCAGCTGCTCCAGCAGCAGCAGCACCTCCATCAGCAGCAGCAGCTGTTCCATCAGCAGCAGCTGCTCCATCAGTAGGAGAAGCTCCAGCAGCTGCAGCTCCAGCAGCAGCAGCTCCATCGCCGCAGCCGCTCCTTGTGCCCCGACATCTGCCCGGGGGCTCAAGCATCCTGCTTCAAGTGCCATAGGGAGAAACCCCTTCTGGGAAAAGCCAGGCCTGAGCTTTTCATAGGAAAGGGAAGGTGCAGTGATTCGTTCCTAGCATGGGGCAACAGATTTATAACCTAGAAAGATAAGCAGAATTTCCTTATGAGGAGAGGCTGAGAGGCCTGGGGCTTTTCAAGCTAGAGAGGAGTAGACTCGAGAGGGGATCTAGTTAATGTCTGTAAATACATGAGGGCTGGGCATCAAGAAGGCAGGGACGAGCTCTTTGCCCTTGTACCCTGTGACAGGACATGTCAACAACTGGCGAACATCAGCTCTGCTGCTTGACTCTTGGCCATCTGCAGGCTATGGCAGAAATCTGCATTGTCCTTTTCTAATGTTAAGGTTGAATGGTACCCATGTGGTGTCACATGCTGTTTTCCCTCTCCTTTTAGGCCTAGAACCAGAAATCACCCATGCTGCTTGGTACACCTGATACCCTCTTTTTGCCTGTACCTCTGGAGTTTTGTTTCCACCGGAATTCAGCACTCCAGGTACAAAACCAGCCCAAGCCACAGGTCAGAGCTGTCAGATGCAGCGTCACTGGGGACATGTCCTGCAACATAAGGGGGGCATTTAAATTGCAAACATTTTGAGGTACAAATAAAGGCAGAATAGAGGAGGGTGGAGAAGGTGAGGAATTTCCATATGCCACCCTTAGAAAACATCTTGTCAAACTCATGTCTCTGAGCCCTCACGTGAAACCAGAAGGCCACCCCTGGGTGGCATCTGCTCTCCAGCTCTGCTCTGAAGAAAGTAGCTTTTTCTCAGTTGGAGTTTTTTTTTCCTATCAGGAGCCTTTTCTTCCCCCGTTAGAGGTGAAGACAATTACTTTCCCTCTGTTTAATAATCAAAGTACAGCTTTGTTTCAATTACACAAAAGCAATATTTGGTGATGCATGGAACGGGAATAAAGCAGAAATAAAAAGTTAAGTATGAGGTTTATAGACCTTAACATAGAGACTACAAATGATTGTTAAAAGCTAGCATGTGAAATAGTGTTTTAATAGGAAAAAGCTGAAGAAAGCAAGGCCATTTAGTTTCTCCCAGTAATTTTACAGTCTACCTTTAAGATCAGACATTCCTTAGTCATATTGAAGAAACATGTCAATTGGAGAGAATGTGTCCTGGTCTAAACCTAAACCAGGATATAAATCCCTGAGCTTTCAGTGTATAAGTGTCCAAAATAGCTGCCAGTTGGGAATGCAGAATTCCCAGAGATGATTATTGTAAATAGAAATATTTAGTAAAATAGGATTAATTCAGGATCAACTCTAGTGGCAATTCTTGGTGATCAAAACTTCTGAAGTGAATTTTCCTGCAGGAAACATTCAGTTATGCTCTTTAAATTAAGGTAGTTTCCAATGTTCTCTGACTTGAGCATTCAGTGACTTTCTCTAATGCTCCTTCAACCCGTGTGGGAACACAGCCAGGTGACACACATTTGCTTCATTTCTGTGACATCAGAGGAATGAATCACAAGCCCCAAACCTTGTTAGAGGCCACTTTTAAAGAAAGTATATCTGATGCTTATGGCAAGCCATGGTATTCTCAGCCCTCACCACTGCCTTGAGCAGCATTGACACAACAGGAGACTCAAACACTCTGCTATTTCGGTCTTCACGTTTTCCAGCACTGGCCTTGTTGTCCCACATCTGCTGTCAGCATCACCCCAGTCTTCTGGACCCTCTCTGCTCCCCTTGCAGTGCCGAAGGCAGCTGGAGCATCCTCCAGCTCAGGGTTAGACACAGCTACTGAGTGCAAAACATGGAGCATTTCTGTGGGCTCTGACAAGGTGACCTGGGAGATGGGAATCAAATGTCTCAGGCTGTTCTTTGGGCAGTAGGAAGCACTGAAACCAGCCGTGGGGTTACCTGGATGTCTTCAGGGAAGGGGGGAATTAGGACAGACTGTTAATACTGTTGTACTTCTAGACTATTTTACTTTAGTCTAATGCTAGACTATTATGCTGTACTTTTGAAAACTAAGCCCTCTTCTATAATTTTTTCCTTTAATTAAAAAATTAACATATAAATTAAAGTTTCACAACTGTGTGCTGGGAGAGGAAACACTTACTTATTACTTAGCTTACTAAAAATACCTGCACAAAAATGAGAGACTGAAGACACTTAACGCCTTCAGTAATTCTGTGTAGAGTGGTCATTTTCTCAGTTTTCCTTTGGGAGCTTGAAAGGAAAGGAGGTACAAACCAGCAGATAAAACACTATATATATATGTCTGTGTGTGTGTGCATATAGGAGCTGTTATGCATATGTACAAATATGTATGTAAATATACTGGTACTTTTAAATATCTCTATCCATCTATCTACCTATCTATAATGCTGGGGTTTTTTTGAGGCTAGTGTACATTTTTATTTAAGGCAAGGTTCTTAAAAATCAGCATCAAAGATAAAAGTGTCTCTTCATTATTTAATGTGTACATTGTAGAATAGGTGTCACATGGACATAGGAATTTTTATATAAGAGATGTCCAAGACTCTTAAGAAATGGAAGAAGAGGCCAACTCTAGGAAAGGCTGTCACTTAATAGACTAAGAGGCTTTACAGAATGTAAGGAACATGTGTTATAGAAATATCAAACATTTTTGTTATGATCTTGTTCATTATTAAACTGCCCTTCAGGATATTACCTAAGCACATGCAGATGTTTACACTCATAAATATCTGAAATTCTGCACGTTCTGGGTCATCTTCAGGATTTACCTAATAGAGATGAGAAACCTATGGGAGATAAAACTGTGGAAAAAGACATATATTGAGTATTTCTAGTGGAAAACAAGTGCCTCTTTCCCAAGGTGTCCTCTGAGTTTGAAAAGGTTTACTTGCACAGGTAGATACTATGGGAGATAAAACTGTGGAAAAAGACATATCTTGAGTATTTCTAGTGGAAAACAGGTGCTGCTTTCCCAAGGTGTCCTCTGAGTTTTCAAGGTTTACTTGTACAGGTAGATATCAGTTCACCAGATTCAATCCTGCCCTTCCAACACATCTACAGATGTGTTGTGCCTCAGAAACAGCACTTAAGCTCCTGTAGGGATAACTGGGCTGAAAAGCTTTGCAAATGTCACTTCACATAAAGGGTATCACATAGGAAGTGTGTGTGTGTGAGTAAATACCTACATGCTAATAGTATATAAAAGTAGGGAACATTCCTATTTTTTAATTGCTGAGAGGAAAATCAAAAGGCAAATGACAGTTTACTCTGTGAAATGTCATTTGTATGAAAAGGTGGGGAGGTTTTATTTAAATTCCAGCCTTGGTGAGCTCCCCTGGGGAGGTTTAGCCATTTCTGATCCTCAGCTGAATTTTCACACTGAGCTTCTGTGTGACCTTGGCTCAGACCTCTGAGAAAACTACTACATTGTGAGAAAACGTTGTGAGGAAAACTAGTAAACCCAAGCTGTACAAGAGACAGAAGGTGAAGCTGCAGACAGGGGGCAGATTACTGAGATGGGGACAGTTAGCAGCTTAAGGACTCAGGGGGGCAAACACAGCGAAGCCACAAGCTGTGAAATCTTCAGATGACAAAAACAGAAGATGAGAGCTCAGCAGCAGCAAGGAAATCCAAATGCTCAACTTTGGCACTTATATTCTTGTTATTTTACTGTGCATATTAAGAAATACATCATTGTCCTTTACTTTTGAGTGTATCCTCCTTGCAGAGCACCTTCTCATACCTGAATACAATGGCCTTAACTGGTTATACCTGTCTCCTTTTTCTGTATTTCTTTTGCAAAGCTCCCACTTGGTACTTAGTGCTCACTCCAGCTCTTCACACCCCTCAGTGTAACCCAGGGACACCCTCAAAAGGCTGGAGAGAGCTTCAGTGTTTCTATGGGTGATTGTATCTGGTGGTCAGACCTCCCTGAAATTCAGTTCTTCAAAGAAACCTCATTCCAGAGAGCTTCCAAGACTAGCAGAAGTTCCCAACATAGATCTGAAGGATAATTTAATAATATTAGGAAAGGTGTCTTGGATATACACCATGAAAATGGAAACCAATTTATTAAGTATATAGAAGACACTGGCACTCATATAAGCCATTAAACATTATTATATTGTCCTCTTATTGGTTCAGTTATGATCTGCTGTACCTTTCTCCTTATTTCTCTAATTATAGGTTGGTATAATTTCCTCCTTAGTAGCAAAAATACAATCTGTACTTTTATAGAATTCTTGGGGAAGTCAGAGCCAATGAGAAAATGTAGCCAGTGAAAAGATAAAGGTACTATTACTATTGTTATTTCTTTTGAATGTTCAGTCACTCATAATTCATCATGGTACTCTTTTTGTCTTATATAGGGATGAGATTTAATAAAACAAAAAAATATTCATCTATCTACAACATGTCTTGCAATGACATTATTATAGCCTGCTGCTTGGCTTGTAAGAAAACAGGCAAACTTGGGAGTGTCAGCAAAGAACTGAAATCCTGTGTGAGCATGATAAAGCTAATGAAATTATAAGTTAGCTTTCACAGATTAATTAATTGAAAATGGAAATTGTTTCCATTTCTGTTTCTTTTTTATTTCCTGTGGATAATAAAGCAGATGTTTAGTTACTTGTTTAGATAGTAAAGCAAATTGTTTAAACTTCTGTAAAGGTACTTGAATAGCCAAGCTTGGTTGCTGGTAATTACCTACTGACAGCAGTGTGAAGCTCATATCAATAGTATGGCCTCTCACACCCCAAATCTGTGAATATCTAAGAATTAGTTACTCATTTGAATCTGTTAAGTAGAGCTTGTATCTGGAAGGTGGGAACTCTTCCCTATTCCTAATTCTCCCAGCTCTTACTTTTTATTTCAACCTCATCACTGCTCTGATCCTCCATCTTTCACTTTCTGCACCCACATCTCTAACGAAAAAGGCCACAGAGATGTTCAAGGGTTGAGATTGGGCCACTGCAGTTTTCAGCTTTCAATTCCATCCAGCATGTTGAAAATAGGAATGAAAGAATTAAGCCTTATGTCAGGACCTGCTGGGACCTGCAGGTGGGAAGCTGCAGCTGAAACAAGTTCAGTGTGCCCCAGTCCACTCTCCAATAAACAGGTCACAGCACTGCTGTGACTGTCACAGCTACGGATTTTAGTGGAAATAAATAGGTGTTTGTCACCAGATAAAACTTCAGATGCACTGGTGCCCTGTCTTTGCTCTGCATGGGTCTGAAGGACGTGGGAGAGGAGGCTGGAGAGCTTATTGCAGCCCACATGCAACAAAGGCACCAGGCTGCAATGGCTTTGCTTGAGCAGGAGCAAGTCAGTGTCCAAGTTGGTCCACATCAGGTCACATGTTTTATTTTTCCTTGCCATAACTGCTTCAGGGCAACACTGATAAATACTCCAGGCTAAATCTTCCTTTATTTTCTTTAGTTCACAGCTGATTCAATCTCTTTGTCTATGTGCTTCAGGAAAGAAATATAACTTGAGGAAAAACAAATTACCCTGGAAGAGTTTGTATTTACTTAGTTACCACCCCGGCCATTGGGTCATGCCCAGGGACCACTACACTTATGAAAGCTCAGGCATTGCTGAGCACTCATAGTTCCACCAGAGTAGCCAACTTCTAAAGCTAAGTGACTTCTTCACAGCAGGCCCCTTCATTCTGTGGATGTACAACTGTTGTGTAATCATGGAAACCTCATTATAAACATCTGTGCAAATTTTTCAGGAGGATGCCATGGTTGGTGGATACCAGGTAATTCATCACACTGCCATCTGCTTGAAAAACAGAGCTGTCAGGACAGGTGGCTTAGTGATAAAGTACAGTAGACTCCCTCAGGTCTTGCTATATATCTATATATGAAGTACATAACATTAACTTAAAGGTTATGTGATGTTCCAAATATGATGCCCAATATGAAGTTCAAGGATAGAAGTCAAAATACCAAGAGCATTTTGATTCCAACAGTGTCTTTAAATCATTAATCCTGTGTAACTGTTAGGAAACATTCTTTTATAAAAGAGTTAGAAGAGTTCTTAATCAGTAACCTTCAGTAGTTTACTAACCATACGTTCTACTCAAGATTATTCTGCCCTGTGCAGATTCCTGATGGATTAACCCACCCCACAAATTTATCTTTCTCCCTCTCACCTTTTTGTGCACCAAGGAGATCACACAAGCCTGAAACAACACTCACTTTTCCCAGTCCTTTTCCCCCTATCATGTAGGAATGTTTTAACCCCAAAACCAATCTCTAAGTGTATTTTTCCTTGGCAAGGGTTGCAGCAGGTCCAAACAGGGAAGGAAAAACTCAGTTGAGTGGCAAAGAAATTGCCACCATGGACCTAGGCTGGGGAGAAGAGGCATTTCTAGGAACTTTCTGATTCCCTACTCAATCTCTCACTTTTGCCTCAAGGCAGGTTCTGTCCAAATACACAAAGACACTCCACAACCTGAAGGACTTTCTTTTTAAGTTTTCGGACCCAGGGATACTGGGAAATTAACAAAGGGCCCAAGATCATAAAGAAGACTGAATTGCATTCACACACACAGAACTTGATAACACCATCCCTCTTGGTTTGTTTTAAACCCACAGTTTTATAGCTGCAGTGTGGTAGGTTTTCTCTCTGTGTGTTAATAAAAGCTGAAGATGTTTTTGATGGTGATCTTGAATAAAAGCACAATTTCCATCCATTTTCCACAGCAAACAGAAGTCAACCGTGGGGATTCAGAGGCTGCATTTTCTAAAAGTCCCCACAAACAATAACCAAAAGAAGTTACTGCCCAGGGCAGTGGTGGAGTCACCATCCCTGGAGGTGTTTGAAAATGTGTAGATGTGGTGCTGAGGGACATGACTTAGAGGAGGACCTGGCAGTCCACAAGTTGCACTTGGTGATCTTAAAAGTCTTTTCCAACCAATCAATTCTATGATTCTCTTAATACTCCTGGTCTCCTGAGCTGGTAAACATACCACAGAGAAGTAAAACCACTGTAGGGCAGTCTGCCCTGGAGCTGCCAATGCCTTTTATTGGAGCCACCACCACAGCTAGGAATCTTTTGTGCACAAGAATTAATCATAATAAAAGTTGTAATGAGATTTCATCTGGAAATGGGATCAGAAGGCACAAGTGGAATATTTTGGCACAAAACCATGTGTCTTCATTTTTTTTTTCAAAGCAGGGAATCACTCTGCATTGAAGAAAACCCACAGGTAGGCAGGCAAGTGAGATTTTTGTAGTTTGCCTTTCCTTGCCCATCTTGCAGTAGCAGAGCTTTAATAGGCCACCAGCCTATTGCCCAGTGCTGCTGGAGGAAAAAGTGCAATGCTTAATGACTTGCTCAGGGAAAACGTTTGAGTGATTTTAATTTTCATGTTCCTGCAAAAAAATCCCATCACCAGATGATGAAAACATGGAAGATTTTGGATGTTGCACAAAGAAGTACAAGTGCCTGTGGTGCTGCCTTTCTGATTAACAGCACTTTTACTTACATCAAATGTGAACTGTCCTCCCCAGTGAAAGGGCATTTACCAGTGCTTAGGATTTAACCATGTGAAAAGTGAAGGGCAATTTGCTAACACCCCTGTGATGCCTTTTCTCTCCTCCTTCTTTTATTCAACCCCACCACTTTTTAGCCATCTACTCTCTGTGTTGCCAAAAGTGCAACGATGTTCTTATGTTCAGAGTGTAAAAAAGAGCTTTTCTAATAAATGTTAACAGCAGTCATAAAACAACAAAATAAAGTAACAGTAAGAAAAACAATCAATAAAAGTCTGTACAAGAATTAAGTATTGGTGCATGAAATAGGAAAAGGAAGCAGAGTGCTTCAGAGAGAAACCTGGAAGCTATTTCAAGAGAGGATGGGTGAAGAGTAAAAATGTATCAAATGTGTCTGAGATAATTATTCCAGAACAGACAGGAAACAAGATGTTTGACCCAAGGGAATGTAAGTGAACAGATCCAGCTCTTTTTGTGCTTCCAAAATCATTGCCCTTTTGGGTTTACAGGATCCCAGTGTCTCACCATGCAAATGATTTCAAGCTAATGCTGAGACAGATGTTCCAGTGATGAGTGCCTGGACAGCAAGGATTTAGTTAGTGTTAAGCACCTGATGCAGGGGAAATGGGGATTCAGACTATGGGATCAGTCCAGAGCTTCTCCAAAACTGGGGGTGGGAGGAAGAAAAAGAAAAAGAAAAAAAAAAAAAAAAAAAAAATAACAAGCCTGCAGTGTGTCCACCGACATTCACTATTTCTCCTTGTCACAGATTTTAACTTACAATTCAGACTGGAGATAGAACTGAGAAACAGCTGGAGTGTTAGAAGGAAAACCATTGTTTACCCCACTATTCCTACCTACACTAAAGTCACACACAATTCTATGTCTCCCAAAGTTTGTTGCAATGGAATAGACTGTAGACACATGCTGTGCTCTGCCACAAGTAAAAAAAAAAAAAAAAAAAAGAAATGAGCAGCCCTGCAGTGTGTCCACCACAGGATCCTCAGCTTTGGCTCTTGTGTTGCTCTCCCCAGGCTGCCCCACCTGCTATTGCAGCCAGAGAGAATCCGTGGGTTCCTCCCTGCCCCAATATGTGTTCCCAGACATGTCCAGCTCATCTCAGCAAACAAACCCAAAGACCATCTGGTTGGCAAGCAGAAAATGGGACCATGCACAGTTAGTAACTAACAGCCTTGAGGGCTGAGCCAGAGTAGAAAAAAAGCATTTATTTTGGATGAGCAAAAAGAGTCAATAGGATCAATATAAGCAGCTCCAAGCTCTGGATGTGTGGGCTTCAGTGTCTACTCTGCAGACTAAGAGCTTTTTACCCCTGAGCAGTGTGGGGTTAACACGGGGACAGCCCGTGCCTTGGACACTTGGAGGGATTTTCAGGCTCTTCCTTTGGTATCTCTGACACTCTGGAAGTGGAATAGCTGTGGCATGAGCTATCAAAGGGCTGTTCAACAGGCATCTTACTGTCCATCCAGTGTGCTACACTTGAGCTAAAATGTGAGCTGGGAGCCCCAGGGCATATGGGCATTAAGAGGAGCTTTTGCAGTTAAGCCATTTCTGTTGCATACCCAGGTTCAACAGCAGAGGCTACAGAAATGCTTCCTGTGGCTTGATGGATATTTATTCTATAAGGTGACTGAAAGACAGATATATTTCCTCCTCCCCCTCCTCCAAAGATCTTGAAGGGGGAAAATACAGTCTGCTAAAGCCAACAATCTCACCTGAACAATGGGTGTGAGATTCTTCAAGCATAATAAAACCCCAGATGTTTGCTGGAGGTGATAGTGATGCTGCTGTGAATGCCCAGTCCAGTGGAGATAACCAGCACTTGACACAGCAAACCTCCAAAACCAACATTCATTTATTGATCTGGGACAGTTTAGAAACCAGTGTTCCCTCTGCCTCCTTACTGGGCTAAAAATCTTTAATAAAACCTCTTTAAATGTATTGTAGGGAGATTTAATTCTCCATTTACAGAGAGCAAACCTTTCTCTCAGAAAGCTGTTCTGGGTCTTCACTCCATGGCTGGAGTTTCAGTCATGACCAGGACATTTCATGTAATGGGGTGTGCAAGGAGATCATGTATGCACAGCCTTAGTGGAAAAAAAGCCTTTCAATTTAAGATAAGTGGCATCTGGTGGAAGCAGAAAGATGGGATAGATGTACTGCAAAGCACAAAGTAAAGCTTGTCAGTGCACACAGCAAATACCCACCTACTGCTGAAGAACAGAGAAGTGTTTGTCTGAGATGGGCTCAGCCAGCAATGATGCCTGGAGCTTTTGGCAAGAGCTGGCACCTCAAAGCAGTAAAAATCAGAGGTAGGCTGAGGGCAGGCAGTGAGAACAGGCTGTTCAGGCTTGGAGCTCAAACATCTGCCTGCTAGCTCCTGTTGTCCCCATGGTGCCTCAAAGTCCCATGCAATGAGCCTCATCTTGCCTCACATGAACCCATTTCCTATAAATCTTGTGGTGTGGCATACAGGAGAATGTCAGGACAAGGGGAGCTGTTAATGCCTGGATTTCCAGCACACTGTAAACGTGTCTGGCATTGCTGTGGTGCTGTCAGCAGG
>NW_009952151.1:1976987-1998364 GCF_000747805.2 Chaetura pelagica | reverse complement strand
AGCAGGAAGGGCCCTGATGCCATCATGATGCAGTAGGTCAGCTCTTCCTGCAGTTATTAGCATGTCTACCTCTGACAGGATGCCTGGGGAGCTTCTCCATGGGACAGCTGCTATGTTACATCATGCCAGTGCACAGGATAGAGCTATTAATGGCTTTTAATGTGATACTCCATATCCTGACCATACATGCTATTAGGTGGCCCTTAATCTCAGGGTCATGGATATGGATACACCGACCCCAACAGCTCTAAAGATGGATGGTGCCAAAATGTGCTGCCCATGTCTGCAGCACTAGGTAGCAAAACCATGGGGCAAATATTCAAAATGTTATTTAGTTCAAAGGAAAATGATGAAGTTCCAAGCCTGACCACCCACAGATCCAGTGTTTGCTAAAAGAGATCTGAATTTTCATTTTCTAGGTGTCCACCTGTTCTTGGGTTAATGATTGACTGTTACAACCAGTTTTCCAAAAACATAACAAAAACCAAATGCAGCTCATTTTCCTGGCAGACTGCTTGCATTGCTTCAATTTAGGAAGCAAACCATTCCACAATCATCACAGCCATGTCAATCAGCCAAAAATGGTGTTTGTTTTGTAGCTTTCCAAATTTCAGCTGACCTAAATAATGTAAGAGCAAACTTGGAGCAATGAGAACACAGTTTGGTGGACACGTGTGAGAAGGCATTGGGTTTGTGCTACAGAAGTGTTGCTCCTCTGAGTGAAAGATGATCCACCCTCTGAATGACTCTGCATGCTGAGGCAGCGTTCACTTGGGGGGCACCAATGGCTCTCTGCAAACAACACAGACCCTCTCTGTGTTCCCATCGTGCAGCATGAAAAAAGGAGAGCTCTCTCTTCCCCAAGCAGGAAAACTGGGTACATCCTTATTCTTTGATTGGCAGATGTCCCTAGGCAGTATTTTAATTTGTTGCTGACAAACTCTCTTTGCTAATATGGAAATAAGGAATAACTTTAACCAGCAGGAGAGGAAGCAGAGGGGAGGACTGATCCTATCCTTGGTGGTCACTGTGTGTGCTGCCCCGCGCAGTTGTGGCAGTAGGGACTGATGGAGAGGTGTCAGCTCAACCCAGCTGGTTTGAGGGTCTCCATCCATTCCTCAACACTGTCACCTACTTTGTGGGCAAAGCAAAAAGCAGTGCCTGAACTGATGAGTTGTAGCAGGTTATAAAATGAAACATTAAGCAGGTAGACCTGACATCCCTGCTCTCACCAATAAATCCCTGCTCTCACCAATAATTTTTAGCAAGCTGAAAAATATTCTAGAGTTTCTCCACTGTGAAAAGGGATGTGTGGGAAGCTGGCACAGAGGCATTTCATCTCAGATGCATTAGTTTTCTGTTCATAGTTTTGGCTAGCAGTGCCAGAGCTGAACATGCTTCTGGCATATGCTCCAGTGGGATGTAGGGATGTGGGAGCTGCATCAACTCCCCGTGCTCCATTGGACTATGGGAAAAGGTTGTGAACAAGAAGATTTGGTCTTTGATAATTTCATCCTCTAATTCAGCACTCAAGGAGAAGAAACAATTATTTCTTGCCTGTCTTTTCTCCCTGTTCTACCTTTTTCCAAAGCTCTTTGAACAGTTTCTACAAAATACTTTCACTGGTCTTTGGAGTGTTTTGTCCTGTTTATGTAATTACTTCTTTCCTCTGTATAAAGGAAAGTAGAATAGCAAATACTTTCATAAATTTCAACACACTTTGCATTTCATCTATATTCAATCACAATACAATAAATGAAACAAGTGATGAGCTTAAATGCACTGATCATATTGCCACATGGACTAAAGCACATTCTTGGACCAAGATTGTAAGTCACACTTCAACCACAAACAGGACCAAAGTACCAAGATGAAGCAATGAGAAACCTTCACATTTACTTGTGGTAACAGTTCAATGGGAATTCTCACTGCATAAAAATAATGCTACTTTTTGGGTCAAAGCATTTCAGTCTTTCAGTGCCTTGGTAAACATCTCTTCTACATTTTCCCTCAGGTCCAAACCCACACAGGCTGAAATCAAAGGTTCTTTCTCTCCAGTTAAGCAGGACTGAGGAACCTGTGTTTTGAACACAGCCTGAAAGTGAAAAAGGTTTGCACAGTCTCAGTTCCAGCCCCAGCATGGGACTGGCATCATCTTTCTAGTCACAGCTAGTGGCCTTTGTCCTACTCTTTATAAGCAGTAAATGGACCTAATCTGCAGCTTGCAAGACTGTTTCTCAACAACCACACCAAAGCCTGCTGCATTGCTGGTAATAACACAGCCTGCTCTTCAGAATCAAGCAAAATAAAAAAAAATGTAATTAATTTTATTTGAAAACTCTGTCTGAACATATTTGGCACCCATTTCATTTCACTGCTATATCAGAAGAGACACTCTGACCAACGCCACATACCCTGAAGACACAGAAGAAAGAGAATAAACATTATTTTTGGTGTTTGAATATTCAGTCTGTGTAAATGTATTATACATTTTGCTTGGCTTTGCCATAATGGAAAAAGCAAGCAAGACAAACTTGGGTTTTCATTCTGTACACACTTTCCCTTAGCCTTTATTTTTTCCCTTCAAATTTTGCATAGTGCATATTGCAAGCTTTTCTTTTTAGTAATATGCCTCTAGCTATTAACTTGGAACAAAAATTCAGACATATCCAGCACAAAACCACATGAAATAGCTCATCCCAATGGCGCCTCGAGGTTTCAGAATCATAGATGTTGGAAAGGAAGAGACCTATTAGTTTATCTTTTTGCATATGCCCTTGCAGTTTAGCTTTTTGCTTTTTTTCCCCCTCTATTTTCCATTCTGAAAACGTCAGGTAAAATGATATCTTAGAAACAAATTCATGAAAAACAACTTCAGTTCTGTGCAGGCAATGAATGAGTTGGCTTCTGGTGAAGGCAAAGTCCTGTCTTTTGTGCAGAGACCTGATCTGATGCGTTTAGAATAACCAGAAGCCACCAGGTTGTGCTGTTGCCCTAAAGCAATATGCATCACCAGAGAGCTCTGCTACTCTGCTCGTCTGACGGCTGCTATTCATCTGGGAAGACGCTAAGATCCTAGAAAACCAGAAAGAAAACAAGTCCTTCAGACTAATTTTACTTTTTATTAGACAGCTCAGTATTTTTCATAGGACTTGGCCTCACTTTGTAAACCACTGGCAGTGTTTGCTGGCCGTGGAATTCAGGTACAAAAATAAATAATCCATCTGCACGGGCTGAGGATGCAAACACTGCAAAGCTGATCTGAGAATTGATGTCACACTCAGTGCAATTTCCAACAAACCATCCATTAATGCTCAGCACTGCAGCTTACTTTTCATTACTGCATTTCCCCCACCCAGCATAGGTTGTTTCAGCTTTTCAAAATAATGTGCTGTGTCAAAAAATCCCGAGTGAAGTGAGCACAGGGCTCAAAAGACTTCTTGAATATGCAGAGATGGGTGAAGATGCTGGACACCCTGTCCATTTGCAGCTGGAACCTCAGTGCTGCCTGCACTGGACTAAACCTTTGAATCTTATGAGTTCCTCTGGCATGCTGGACTAACCCATCAATTTTTCAGAGTATCTTTCAGAGTACTCTTTTTGGCTGTTCTTCTTCTTCTTGCTGATTTCTAACAGATGTAATTCTTTCAGCATCTTCATTACACAGTTTCTGAGTAAATCACCATTAAACTGGTTGGTTTTTTTTCTACAGGGCTGAACAGGCAGTGGGGTGACTCAGAGTTACTTCCCCACTCTGTATGATTAAAGAGATATGTTAGCTGCAGGGAAGTAATAACATAATCATTAAATAACATAAATTTTACATTGAAAGAATGTGTAAGAATGGCCATGCTGAGGCTGACCAAAGGTAAATCACCAAATGCCAGGGAAGTTTGCAGAAGTAGAAGAGCAGGCTAAACATATGATGATGCATGTAAAACTCTCTAGCCAGCAAAAACCTGACTCAATAAGATGTGATGTTTTTGAACCTTATTGCCACCCAGAGGTATTTCTCCCTTGAATTAATCCAAGAACTTTTTAGGACCTTGTAAACATTTGGCGTCTGGAATATTGGGTGGCAAGTTCCACTGAACAAGTGCATGAGCTGTGAAAAACTGTTCCTTTCAGTTTGCTTTTGAACCTGCCTGCTAGTGGGACACAGGGCAGTATAAAGGAAACTTGGCTAAGATTCAAGGCTGGTACCTGATACTTTCCCTCATAAAACTAGATAATTGGATAAGAGCAGTTTTATAAGTTTGTGACACAAGAGACAAGACCAACCCACAAGAATTTATGTTGTTTCTTTCCCCATAGAAAGACAGTTAATTTTGTACTCCTCAAACTTATATAAGAAGCTGAGATATAAACCTTAATCATCACAGGGAGATGATATAAATTTTCCCCACACTTCCCCTCTCAAATAACCAAAACCTCCATAAAAGCAAAACCAGGAACCCAAGTCTTTTAAGCTAGACAAAGTAACCCGGAGTTACAGTTGGAGATGATTTAATTTAATTTTAGTTTGCACATCACTAAGCATTTGACTGTTTATTCTCCTGTAAGTATTCCCAGCCCTTTCAGGATAGTTCCTCAGCTACCCTTCAACCTTTTCCTTGGTACTGAAGTACCTTCTCCATGCTGTGCACTTTCCTCCCCCATTGGTGAAACATGTACTGTCTTCTGTCATCCCTCAAAGCACTAAATCCCCACCCACCACCCCCCCAGTTTTTAGCTCTGCTTAAAAAGGACAAAAGGCTTCTCTTTTTTTTTTTTTTTTGGTGCTCCCCAGTGGGAATACACTGGATCAGGAATGGTCCTAACAGAAGTAACACCACTCAGATTATTCAGCTCCCAAAGGGAACCTGGTACTGTCCTGGCTTGTGGGTCACCCTCTGGATGCAGAAGACATGCTGCACTATTACTGTCTTTCCCAAAACAGTTTCCCAAAGAACACAATCAGCTTTTTAGCTACTGGAAATCCCAGGAACCCTCTTACTGCCTGCTCCTGTGCATATATGTGGCTGAGATATTTAGCCTTCAGAAAGAAGGCAATTATATGTTGTACATTTTCATATTTCCTGCTGTCTAGATTGTTGAGAAGCAACTGCTACTGTGGCAAGTCCAGTGTTTGGTCATTTCATCGCCAGGTGGGGTGATAAATGTGGATATAAAACTGCAGAGCGTTCAGAAAAAAATGAAACAGGGAAAAAAATCCCCCCTGATTGGAAAGGTTAAAAAATCCTGCTCCTCAGATGTGTTCATTACCAGCAGAAAAGTTAGCAGGGAACAAAAGCAAACCCAAGGAGATTTTTCAGTTGTAGCATTAGAAAGCTTATGACACAATCCGTCACTAAAGCCTATTATGGAAATCTGGAAACTAGAGGGTAAAAGGTAAATTTCAGCCATGGATTAAAAACTGTTCATGAGATAGAAAAAATAAAGGAGAAAAAAAAAAGAAAGATCTAATTCTTGACATGCAGAAAGGTTAATATGGAGTGCCCCAAGACCTGCTGCTGGGACTGATTTTTGTAGCTTAAATTCCTGGCATAATGTAGAAACTACTGGCTTACTCAGCAGATATTCTGCACTTCTCTGTTCCACTAAACCCTTGTGCTTTCTTCCATTAGATCAGGCTCGTGAATCTGCACAGCCAAACCTCTAATAGCACCCACAAGACTACCAGGGCACACAAAGAAGCAGCTTTATCTCCACATGGTTATTCTTCAGTACAAACATCCCAAGGGAAGAATGTGTTACTTGTGATTGTCCAAAAATCAGAACAAAGACTTTTTTTTTTCCCCCTTTTAAACCATTCAGTGAGTCTGAAGCTCTGCAAGGCAGATAAAACCTACTTTTCCCTTGTATTTTGAAAAAGTGCAGGAACCATGCTGCTGCCGTGGAAAACATTGCTATTATGTCTGAAAGAATGGTATTCAACATTAAAAAGATCCTTTATATCCCAAGCAAACTCTGTCTCAAAGGTGTAAGTCATACCATGGATGTGTGCAGACCTTCAGTATGGAAGTAACTGGTAATCAACTTATTTTCCAGTAAATGGAGCCAACTGAAAAAAATGGTAGAGGAAATTTCATGAAGATAATGATTAATTAATCTATCCACACAGATACTAATGGATTCAGAGAGGGTTGTTTAAGTCTTAAAAAACTAAATCTAAACAATAACTCAGTAAAAGCTTATCCTTCAAAAGCAGCCAAAAATGGTTAATGTGTTGCAGGCGACTGGGAGCAAAAAGATAAAGGCCAATTAAAAAGCTTGTTGTTGATTCACATCCTCTTGATTGTGGATTCTGTTTCAAGCACATCACAGAAAGCATGGAAAACATTCCAGAGAAGCACAACAGAAATGCCTTGTTGGCAACAAGGGCTTTGAAAAGTGTAAAAGCAGTTTCACACATGCTTCTGCTCCTTTTTGACCAGCAAAGGTCTTTCAACTGTGCAGTGTCTCAGCAGCTGAAAAGCTGCCACAGTCATACGGATTGGAGAAACCTGACTCAATTATCCTGTGTAAATATATCAGGATGAAAATGGAAAGTACAATGAATACTTATGATTCACAACACGAACAGCCAGTTCAGCCAAAAAGTTGTTTTCATGGTATGTTTCACAGTTAGGCATTATGGCAAGAGGATCTGGCAGAAAACAAACCTGAACATCACATTTCCATTGTCGGTTGATGAAGAAATGATCTCAGAAGATCTGTTGCCTGATGCCAACACATATTGATACATGTGACTATTGCAATCTTTTCATTTGCATGAGGGATAAAGCTGCCCAGTGTAGGCCACCTGAAACATCTCATTTTTCTAAGCCTGTAGCTGGAAGCCTTCCCAGCTCACACAGTACATTTGCCCTTTGGAGAATCATGTAGAACTGAAGTCAATAATTGTATTTCATTTCAGGTGGTGTGAACATGCCAAGTGTTCCCCTTTTATTCACAGTGCCAGGTGAGCAGCTAGGAAGACTTGGTGGGTCCTGTAGAGGAAATGATGGAAATCAACAGGTGATTTTCATCTAGAAAGGAATTTGGAATGTGTCCCTGATCTCCATTGGCATTGCTAAGGAAATCTAAAAAAATATTTAAAATTCTGTTGACACTGTTAAAAAGATGTATTTTTCAGTATCTCCTTTTCCTTTCTCTTGTTATCAAACACATGGATTAAGGTAAGGCTGAGGATGCTGGTTTATTTTGTTAGAAATGTGGCATCTGTTTCCTTAGATTCCTCAGTGTTCCTTAGCTGGTAAGAACACAGTTTAATTAAGCTAGAGGGCCTATTAACCATAATAATACAAAAAATATCTGTTTGCTTGGGCAGACTGACAGCTTCTGCCAACTTCTTTTCCTTCTGAACATGTTGTTTAACAAAAATCTTTTTTTTTCACAGCAAAATTATCTTAATATTTCCTGCTAATCATGTCCAGACCTCTACTGTTACAAGAAATAATTATAAATGATTTCACTCAGCGCTTGAATCAGCTTCATCTCGTCATTCCTTGCCCACTTCGCTCCTAATGGGAGAGCATTTAACAGTCTGTCATTTGTGATTAGAAATATTTCTCCCGTTTCCAAAATAAATGAATAAAAAACTACTTTTCTTATAAGTGTTACAATTTCCTGTTAGGTTTTCCCCTCTTGGGTATTCCTTGGCGCTTACATTTCTACTAAGGGAACACCAGCATCAGCTTATTCATTCTTCTAAGCTAAGCCAACCTGTTTCAGTCAATCGGGCTTCTGGGGATAGGACAGAATTTACTTTCCCCTCAAGTAAACCTTGTTCCCACTGTCCCTACTGAAAACCTTTATGTGGAGGGATCAGAAATCTATGAGGCAATATTGGACAGCACAGTGATACCTTAGACTTCTTCTTTCTGTTCATCTATTTCCGGTGAAACCCTCCCAGATCAACCAGAGCTCTCAAATTCTACTTTCCTTGACATACTGGCCACACTCTACCTTATGCACCCCAGGATTCCACTGGCACTCTTGGCCACAAGGACACATTGCTGGCTCATGAATAATTTACTATCTACCAGGACTTCCAGATCCTTCTCCTCAGAACTACTTCCCAGCAGATTCACCCCTAACCTGTATTGGTGCATGGGGTTCTTCCTCCCCAGGTGCAGGACCTTACTTGCCCTTGTTGAACCTCATTAGGGTCCTCTCTGCCCAGCTCTCCAGCCTGTCCAGGTCACACTGGATGGTGGCACAGCCCTCTGGAGTGTCACCACCCCTCTCAGTTTGACATCATCAGTGAACTGGCTAGGGATACACTCTGTCCCTTTGTCCAGGTCATCAATGAGTATGTTGAACCAGACCAGACCAAGTATTGACCCCTGGGAGACACCAGTGGTTACTGGCCTCCTACTCGACCCTGCTCCATTGATCACCACCCTCTGAGCTCTGTCACACAGCCAGCTCTCCATTCACCTCACTGTCCACTCATCTAGCCCACACTCCCTCAGTTTCCTAATGAGGATGTTATGTGGGACAGACTGGTCTGACTCCTCCAGGACCTCTATTCCTGAGCACAAACACTGACTGGCCAGAAGAAAACAAACAAAATGAGATTAATGACAGAAGGAAGAATGCCAAGATGTAACAAAGCACCACTGCAGGACCACACATGTTCATCAGCTGCGTCACCTACAGTGCTGACCTCCCTGCTGTACCAGCTAATGATTAACCCCAGCAGGGCCACAGCCCCTCTCTTCTTGCTGCAGGAGGGCTTAGAGTCAGCTGGGAAGGAAAAGGAAGGGGAGAAGGGAAGAAGCTGAGCACAACTGGTGTGTCATGAGGGAACTGAAGGAGAAGGAGCAGCCTCTCCTCAGTGCTTGGCTTCAAGCAGCAAGCTGCCAGGTGCATTGCAGTGAGAGCTGGAATTTGTACCTGCAAAAGCTCTGGGATATCAGCAGTGCCTTGATGAGCTCTGCCCAAGGATTAGCTGCAAACAGCCTCCTGGAGCAGGAGGAGCTTCCCCAACCCAGGAATCACACAGCCTGCCTAGGGGAAGGGAACAGCCCTTTGGAAAGACACCAGCAAGCAAGGATCAGCTTCGGTGTCTGAGTTTGGCTGCTCTCATGGCACGACTGCAGCACAAAGGAAAATACAGTTGAAGTATCAGCCTTGTTGCCAACAGTTCTGTGGCTTTGGAGTAGCAGGAAATCAGCTCGGACAGCCCAGAGCTCAGGAATAAGGGACAGAAAAGTCCCCAGAACCCCTCGCTGTGGGGCTGAGGGGTCAGGCTGGTGCTTCTCTCACCATTTGCTGGTTAAATTGTCAGAGCTGTGACATTTGTAACCAACTAATATGGAAATAGGGTGAGGGGGAGCAGCACCTACTTATCTATTTACTCAAAGCTCCCTGATCAAATCAAAGCTCCCACCTCTCCTGCTCTCAGCACTGTGACCTAAAAGGAAGCAGAAAAGACCAACCTCAAGAGCTGTTTTCCAGTCTCTCTCCTTCTTCCTTTGAATAAAAGAACTTTCTCAGGCCAAGAACCAACTTCCAAATGACCCAGCTGCTTATATCCACAACTGCAGGTCTGTGCTGCTGGAGAAGCGTCAGGCTAAGGAGGCAGGAACACCACGAATCCAGAGATACCCTACTTTTTAGATGTAAATAAAATCCTGAAGTAATGACACTTTGGCAAACAACCAAAGGGAAATCTTTCTGCCCTGCTTTGTTGACACATCTGTGCATTTCCCACTTTGCTGAGACCTTTGCCTGTTGGACTGGATTGCTGATAGTGCTAGAGGTTTTTGTTTGCTTTGAAATTCTCCCCAAGAGCCAAAACAAGTATATGTAGATTTTTATTTTTTTAGTATTTTTTTTTTAACTTTTTGCAGTTTGAATTCACAGAGTTAGTTTGTCATTCGAGTGCAACACATGGAGTCCACATGGCTTGTACTAGGAAGAAAGAAGTATTAAAATCTAGTGCAACACTGGGGTAACCATCCAACTCATTTATTCAGTTTTCAGCTCTGGTGTCACTAAGCTGTATGAGTGTGGGATGTCAACTCAGTGACTGGAACTGAGAAAGTGCTCTGTGTTCTGGTCAGCTTCTCTGATATCAACCTACTTTTTTTTTTCAAATTCTAGTTTTCTGATGAAAAGGAAAACAGTTGGTTAAATTTTTCTTTTTAAAGTAGTATTTTCTTAGTCCTGCACATATTTACCACCTGAATTATTAGCTCTTAAGTCTGACCCATTTATGTCCCAAGTTTTGACCATCTAAAACAACACAAGGGAGTGAGGCTGGAGATGACATTGGACCTACTCCAACTACTCACATGAGCATTCCCAACTTAAAAAGTCCAAAGGTGGCCATGCCCTAAGCTGCAAAGGGGAACTGAAGCCCCTCTGCATGCAATGGTAAACGACAAATGGTTGTTGGCTGGAGAAGTCAACACAGCCACACCCACACCATATGTGGTTCATTAGGCTAATGCTGATGATTAACTGGTAACACCAGCAAGTGTGATGCCCAGAGGCAGTGGGGGACAGCGTGAGAGCCTTTGGAAGCTGCCATCAACTGTTTTTTTTAGGTTTCAGATTTGTGATGCTAGGTCTTTGTTGGCACCTGATGTTCTGGGAGCCTTCATGCAGCCTCATTAACAGAGACAGAACTTTCCTCCCTTTGCAAGCTGGTGTGTTGCACATCCCATCAGGACTTTTCATTTAAAGGTATGCATATTTAAGTTATAAAAATAATGATGTGTGTTTAGCTCTGATTGGTATTGTGCTGACTAGAGGGCAGGGTCATGAAAAGCATCTCCCATGGGCAGAGTCCTGGGTAAAGCTAGTAAGTGCAGCTGGTATGTGAGTGCCAAGCAAAGAGGTGACCGTGGTCCCAGGGCAAAGCTGGGCCAGGCAAATGGCTCTTAGGTTGAGGAACCCATTAGGAAACCAGAAGGGAGTTTCTCAGTTGGGGTGTCTGTTTATTTCTACCGTATTTAAGGACACGTGGCTATGTTTATGGAATTTGTAAACAAAAATTATTGCACCTAAGAAACAGGTTCACTAAGGCCAACAGAGTATTATTATATGGCAGCAGGCTGCTGGGGTTACTTATTCCAGTTACTACCTGGTGAAAACTGGTTGTTGAGACCATGGTATTTCACTTCTGGACATTAGACTTACTCTACATGCATTAGGATAACTCCGATTTCAGTATTGTAATTTGGAAATACAATCTACACACCCTTTACAAGACTTTACTGGCACTTTTGATCCTTGCTCTGTTTATATAGTAATTATTAACTAGTGTTATTCTGAGAACTGTGTTCACGTTTTGTTTTTGCACAGGATATTTTGGCATGATAAAACGATGCCTACTACAAGTCAAGGTTGTTTTTGCTCGACCAAAGCAGCCACATGAATTCTAAATTCAGTGTAAACAAGAAACAGAATAAATGTTTTCCAAGTAGAAGAAACAACCTAGCAAGGAATGAAACATATTCTTACCTTTAAGCACATAATACAAGTGTGCAGAAATACAGAATTTCAGTTTTGAAGAAAGTCTATGATTTACATATTTTTTCCCTTTCATTTTTAGTAAATGCTTCATCTTTAATCAGCTTTAAACCTTAATCTGTTCAATTGCAGGTATTTAGAACTTGGTATATCCAAGATTGCATTTTATTTGAGACTGAACTCTGCGTGTCTTTACAGGCAAGTGCATATCGGAGAGGTCACTGATTGAACTTACTGAGAATAAGCTACAAGCACAGAAACCCCCCCCCAATAATTTAATCTGACTTCCACAATAGCAAGACTCCACTGATGTCAATGATACTTTCGTAGTTTGTGTCAGGATCAGATTTATTGTTTTTAATTTTATATTATATGATTTTTCACATAAGTGCTTCCTTAAGTCAAGAAAGTAATCTCCTAAACCATACTTGGACAAGCTAAATGCATTCAATTTTGTACCTTTCCCTCTAGAAGATAGGTTTTCCAGACATCCTACCATCCTTTTTCTGAACATTTCCAATTTTCATTATCAGTTTGGAAACTAGGCTGCAAAATTAAACAGAATGTTCCAATGATTGTCTCTCCCATGCTGCATGGACATAACAGCACTGCTCCTCTGCTTTTCCTTCCTCCTGCTCTTTATGCCTTCAGGTGTTGAGTCCTTGCTCTTTCTTGCAGCATTGCACTAATATTTTACATTCAGCTTGTTATCTATGGTCCTTGTTTTTCAAAGGCAGGATAAGTCGATTTTCTAAGCATATATATGACACTGTGGCTCTACAAAACATGTTTATCTATATTAAAATATATGTGATTTACATTCAGACTTGACAAGGCTTCCCGTGTGTTCCTTTAATCCACAATTCATTTTATGTTATTATCAAATCAAGACAGATTCCTGTCAGGAATAGCCAGAAACTATTCTTCAATGTTTTACCTTAGACAGTAGTAGTGAGTACAGTGTAAAAACAGTGGTTTAAGGTTGCCTAAGTCTACTGCTGATCATGAAACATGGTACCAGTGTGAGTGAAGTCCTATACTTTAACACATATTCTGTGGCATAGATCCTCCACAACTTGAAATTATTTATACCAAAAAAAAAAATTGGTATTTCCTAAGTTTACAAATATTTATCTATATTTTAAATCGTCTCTTTCACACTGGAAGAAACATCTTCCTTATTTGTCATCTGAAATTTATCTTTGCTTCCCACATTTGGTAGAAAACTGGGAAACAAAATTTAGAGGGTGGAAAAGGGCAGCAACTGCTGAATAGAAACAGTTATCTCCCCTATAATGATCTGTGTTATGGAATAAAGATGATATTTTTACATTTTCTCTTAAGGATTTTAGAGCTGAACTTTTTGCTATGAGAATGAGTGGGCACATGCAAAAGAAACAAATTTACAAATGGTTTTTAGTTTTATCTTTGGGGTTTTTTTCTGGTCTTTAGTTTCTAAACTAATGTGTCCAGAGAAGAAAAACCTCTGAAAACAAGTCTTACATCCCCTCTAGACAGTATTTCTAACAGAGTAACCAAAGAAAATCATGTTAAAAAGAGTCTCTGATAAAAAATCTTTGGGTTACTGCTACAAATATTGCCATTTCCATTGCCATAAAACCTTGTTTGCCTGTAAGTAGAGAAGAACAGTTTAAAGATATTGACATGAATACTGGATTTGAGAAGACTATAACCTTAACCAGAGAGGAGTGAAAGTAGAGAGAAGATTCTGTGATCAAAAGATACAGAGAGGGTTTATTAGTTTTAAGAACAATTTATCCTTTTCTATTTCTGCATCTCCCCATGTAGGCTTTAAAACATATGGAACTTGCACAGAAAGAAGCTGAAAGAAGATGCTAGTGTTTTTAAGACAGATATATTTCATAGCCTTGTGGGGAATAGAAAAGATTACTCTCTGTATTTCAATAGCTGGCACTCAATATGATTTTTCAAAGTTCCGAACCATGTGACTTCCATCTCCTCTATTATTCAACAGTTTAATATGCTGTGTTTCCTCATATTTACATCACATCTTTCATCCTTTTCAGTATCTTCTCCTTACCTGTTAAAATTATACTTCTGTATAGTGGCATGAATAATTATTACCCTTCCTGTAAGCTTATGTCCTCAGACACTTGAATGGTGTTATTGCACTCCTGCTTATTCCTTATTTTGCCAAATTATAAGCACTTAAATCTCTTCATTTTTCTTCCCATTTCATTTCTCTCTCACACACAAAAAATCCCCTCATTTTTTTATTCTGACTCTTCTCTGATTTTCTTCCAGTGTCCCATCTTTCTGGGAGAGCATTTCCCATAGTTGCACGTCATGGCCACAATAAAGTTGCAGAAAATCCTTCCTTTGAAACTGCCATCCATCTCCAAAAGCCTTTGAAGTCCATGTCTGAACTTCCATGAGATGCAAAGGACACTGGATTCTAAACATGCATTTTATTTAAAATAAGTCTTGTAACATCCAACTCTCTTATCCATGACTACTGTTCCATTTCCTAGAGTGCTTATTCTGATGGTTCATCTTCCAAATGGCTGCATGTTTTGTATTGCTGCTTTGTTTGCTGGAAAATGTTTTTCCTCCCTTGATGAATCTCTCTTGGCCATGATTCCTCCAAGTTTCTTATGGGTCCCTTTTCATTTCACTCTCCTTATTGACATTCCAAATCTTCTAGAATGGGCACAATCTGTGCATGTCATTAAGATCTTATTTGTGACATTTTTCTAAATCATTAATGAAGATGTAAAGTAAACCCAGACTAACAGTCAGTATGTGTTACCCCACTGGACATTTCCAGCCATCTTGTTACACAGCTGTTTATTGAATTTTTTTTCATTTGTCTTTTAGCCAATATTCAATCCACACACGATTGTCTCCAGCCAAGCTGACTTGAATTAATTTTTCAATTAAGATTTCATGAGACAGTGTCAAATGCTTTCCTACAATCCAAATATCTGTCAAATCCTATACTTTTTTTTTCTTTACTGTTTTTTCCATTCCCTCTGTTTAAAGTTCATTCCAAGGCTTCACACAGAGACAGCAACAACTGTTCCATGTGTGAAGCACTTTAAAATTGTGCTTCCCAACAGGTAGACTTGAATTGTCTGTTTGTCTAAGGACCATGTGGCTTACAGACCCTGGAGGAGACCTCTGTCTCCTTGACTCTGCAGAGTCACTGGTATAAGCTGATGGAGTTATAGGGTTGTTCCAACTAAATCCACTCTCAGCCTCATAGGTCCCTCCATGATTTTAGTTTACACAGCTTGCAAATATCTTCTGTCTGCTGTTTATCTTCATACAAACAGCAGCAGATGACTTTGTCACTGCATTCATTGATTTTTTTATACCAATGAGGGAAACTTCTTTCCACCTCCAGCCACCATCTGGTGGCCATGGTGTGCCCAAGCCAGGCTTCTTAAATCCAGGGTGCTGCTTTCCAAGGGATCTGAATTCTGACAATCTAATTCCTGTACATTAATCCTCTGGTGTTTCTATTGCTCTTAGTGAAGAGCTGCTCATGATTAATTAAAAAAGGTCTAGACTGGACGTTTTAGACCTACTCTGTGTTTCTCTCATTGAGGGGAGGCAAGGAAAAGATGACAGCCCAATGTATTTACATATTATTTAGCATTTGGTTAATCCTTTTAGTCACTGAAAATAGTAATGAAAGTAATTGTTCTTGGCTAATTTAACTCGCTGGCTCCTGTATCCTCACTTGTTACAAAGGAAGTTTGACATGATGAAAGAGTTGGTAACTTCCTGTGAACCAGAACACAGCATTCATGTCTAAGCCAACAGTAAATCTCCAGCCACTAGGATGGATTTAAAATTAATTCACAGTGACTAATTATAAGGTGTTTCTTCCTTGATCCTAGAAGAATATTAACAGAAACTTTTTATAATCTATTCAAACTTCTGCCAATGTAAAGGAGCCAATAAGCAAGTTTTTGAAAGATAAAAATGCCTTCTCATTCCTTTGGAAAAATCCAGACCATCGATGCCCACTGGGGTGGTGGCCAGAGACTTAGATTAATTGCTGAAGGATAAGGGGTTTTTAAAAGTCTCATCTGAATCTATGAAAGATTTAAAGATGCCTTTGAATAATGAAGGAAACCATTGAAACTAAAGAAACCCAATGGTTTATATTTTATTGCAAACATATTTTAAGATGTGACAACAGTTGCAGTGTTCCCCTAATTTTTGCTATAAAAGGGAAGTAAACCAAGGGTTTATTGTAGCAATACTTCATATTACCCTACTTCTGTGCATTGTCTTTAAGCTCTAGGGTAAGGATGGAACATTCATGTTTTTAAATTGGATACAAAAGGAGTTTCTATGCTGTGGCTGCTGTAGCATAAATTGCTACACAGAGACTACCAGATATATCTAGACACGTTGATGCTCAGTGAATTGTGAACATTCATTTTTGCCTTGCCATACCTGTAATACTCAGAGTTAGTGCTCCTTTTAAATGCTTTCTAATGTTTGGAAGGTGTAAGGCAGATCTCGACAATTTTTCCTGCTTTTAGGATGTTGCATAATTCTCCTTGAAAGAGACCTAAAACTCTCCTAAAGTATTGAAGTGCCTTAACATAACTAATTTATAACATAAATTGGCTGACCAGTGTGAACCTGGATCTTACACTGCAATTTTTTGTGAGGACATAATGTTCTACCCACAATAATGGAGAGAAAATAGTACTTATTAAAGTTGCATCTGAGAGCAGCAGAGGGTCCTGGGCCATGTTACAGAGGTGATGAGCTCTCCAGACCTGACAAAGGAGGGACTAAAGGGAGACTTTGCCTCCTCTGGTCTTGGAAAGGCAATAAGGGGATGGTATATTTGGCATGCTGGTGATGTGGTGTGGTGGCCTCAGAGTCACCCAGCAGGAACAGAGTCAGTGTCTGGAAAAAAGGTCCTGGGACTGCTCAGAAAGCTGCTGATCACTTTGCAGGTGGTAGGAGGCTGCCCATATCTGTTCAATATTCCAGATGGCATCTGTAATAATTACATTTAGGGGGAGGGCTGGGAAGGGAGCTGTGCCATTAAGAAGCCCTTGCAAAAGCCATTTGAACTGACTGCTGTATTTTGCAGACAAGTACATAATGTGATACTGAGCAATTAGACACTGAATTAGCAATTAGATATTGAATCGAGTAGATGTAGATACCAACTGTCTCTGGTAGCTCCTTCCTTGCTTGTACCTTCATTGCACTCCCTTTGCTGTTCATTACAGAATAGACTTTTACATTTTCTGTGGGAAGGACAATACATTTTAAGGCTATTAAGTGTTAATGATCAGATTGTAAAGACCTATTACTTTTTTTTCTTTCTTTCTTTTTTATTTAGTTATTTTAAGATATTCATTGCATGAGAGCAAAATGAGCAGCACCAATTCTAGGGCAGCACCTGTGAGAAGCTTGGGTGAGATTAGCAGGAGGCTGTTTGCCAGAGTAGAGATGTAGCTTTTGCATTCACAAAGGCTAGTTGTTAACTGCAAGATTAGCAATGCAATCATCTGATCTTTTAAATAATACGAGAGATCTGAAACAGGAAAGCAAATTAAGCCTTGCTGTGGATGAGAAAAAGTCACTTGGAAATATGTGTTTAGAGCTGGGCTGTGGCAGAAGATGCTGCCTCTGAAAAAAGGTATTTGCAAGGATGTACAAAACTGCCTCTGCATCTTACCTGCAAATTGCTATAGAACTGACAATAATTACAAATTAACATGAAGAGAAGAAATGTGTGCATACACAAGTAAGCAATGGAAAACCACTTTTTCTTCTTTCTGAAATTAACAAATATATTGAGGTTTAATTTGCAAAGGTTTATAAGGAGAATAATTTTGAAAGTAATACAGCATGTTCTTGTTTGGCTTCACTGCTTTGATACTAAATTTCTCTTTTTTTTTTTTTTTATTTCAAGCTGATGTTATGAAACCTTGAATTTGTTATAATAGGAAAAATGTCAGTTTTCTTTATTGCTGTTTTCTTGCCTTAGAAAAAAACTGACAAACTTGTCTATCATCCTGTTCAGTTCTGAACACACAGTAAAAATCTGGATGAAGTGGAAACTCATTATATTTTTGAGGTAGGAAACATAGTTTCCGTATCTGTTAATGTTAAATTTACAGCAAAATCTTCAGAATACTGTCTGGATTTTAAGCACAGGCACTGGTTGAGTCTTTTGAAGTCAACAGCAATTTCAGCTCAGTGGGTGGAATGGGTTATATACATTATTCATTGTGTTTTTTATCATTTTGTTTGCTTTCCAAACCATCTCCAGCCATTCTTCTTGGGTATTAACCTTTGTTTTTGTCAGCTCCTACCTCTGCAATTTTCCTACCTGGCCTGAAAGATGGAAATGACCAGGCAGTCAAGGTTGATGCTCAATGCAATCCACTCTCTTCTAAGCAGGACATTATTTCTTTTTAAGCCACGTTTTAAAAATAGTAGAAAACTTGATTGTCCCTGATATTGACACTGTCCAAAGAATTACTTCCAACAAGACTGAAACTCTTTAGCTACAATCATAGAGTCATGATACACTGTTTATAATTGGCTTGTCTCTTGGACTCTTTCTTAGAAGCAACAGAGAAGGGATCCTTTCTGAACTAGATCTACCTCAAGGCTGGGTCTGCAGAGGAGGTTGTTGTGTCAAGTGCAGCTTTCATCATCCTCACAGGGGCATGCAGGAGAGAAAGGGTGAGGAGGTGAGATAGCTACAAATCAAGCCCTAATTATACTGCCTTAAAAAAATTAAAATACTCTATTTCTTAAACTAAAGGAAGAAATAGGTCTCAAGTTATTTTTCTTTATCTTCAAACATCTTCTGGTGTTCTTTATAAAGTAACTTTCCTAATCCTCAAAAAAGACTGATAAAGCTGTATTATTCTAGATCCTAAAACTCCTTACAGAGTCCACTAATTTCTAATATTATAAAAAATATAAGAAATATTAGCAGCACCATCAGAACTGCAAACATTGGTACCTTATGGTTTCTTTGTGTTAAGAAACTTTGGTCCAAAATAGTATATAAATTGTTTCCTGCAGCAATAGTATATCAGTGGTGTCCTACAGCAGGGTTATTTTGGGTTTCTTACATTATTAGAATGATTTCTCCTTGATACTAGATGCATTGTAGAAAAACAAGTTCACACAGAACAAACTGTTTGCATACTCCACTCATCTAGAAGATGATAACAACAGGGCAGAAGATATTGTTAGTTTGACCCTTTATCTTGGGCATTTCACTGGACAGATGTTCTCATGTCTTTGTCACAATCAGGTATCAAATATATGCTGTTATCTAATCTTGGCTGCATTTGGTGGATAGAACAGACAATGCAGAGAAATAAGGCTTCATTTGCAGAAAAGAAGGGGTAGGTCCCATGCTCATCTCAAGATAAGTATTTTTTGCAGGCTTGTTGTGAAGAAAAAGAGGTTTTACCCTTGGGAATGTTATTCAGATGCAGATTCCATGAGAGATTAAGTGAATAGAACAAATGTGGGAATTTCTGCTCATAAAGTGGTGAAGCCTATTGGTTTGTCCCTAACACAACAGGAATTCCCAGAGGCTCAGGGGATATATTGAAGCTCATTCTTGACCTATCAGAAGTTAGCTTCCAAGTTCTGGATGACATCTAGATTGTAAGGGGTCCATGAAGCCATGGCAAAATCAGAATTGTCCATCCTTCTCTCTCTCTCTCTGGATTTCAACTGGAGGCAAGGAATTTTCTCATCTCTCTATCTACAGACTGGGAACTAAATACTGAAACTCATCTGGCCTCCATAGACCACAGGAGATGAATTTTTGTGATAGCAGAAGACAAAGAGGTGATGCTGAGACTATATCTGGGTATAAACAGCATAAACTGTGAGTGCAGAGAGGTGGGGAATCTCTGTGAAGTTCTTCATCCTTCAAATGTGGTAGGCAGCTATAAAATTCCTATGTTGTTTTATTTAATGCTCTCTAAATATCATCTAAGAAGCAGTGAGTCCATAGAGAAAGAGATAATTTTATGCTTTACTTTAAGTATGCATCATTTTATCTTTCTGTTGTGACACTGATTTATATATTGTGCCAAAAATAGAAAACCTGTGTTGAAAGAACAGCAACGTTGCACACAAAAGCAGTCAGATCAGACATTCCTCAGCTTGTAAGGTTACCCACGGGGTTCTAAATTGCCTCACATGTTTTTTTGCTCTTTGACATTAAGTTTCATTACAGTATAATTTACAATTTTTTTCCACCATATCTTGCCACCTGCAATTGATATGATTCTCACTGCTCTCTAACAAATAGTCATTAATGTTGCATCTAATCCTTGCTTTTTAGAGTATGAATTGCCATCTTTTTTATTGCACATTCTTCAAAATGAGGTTGTTTTTCCTAAGTTGCTGGGGGGCAGGGGGGAGAAGTCGTTACATGAATTGATTCTGGGTGCTGCCCTTGAAGTGTCAAGGCCCATCCTTTGTCCAAAAAAGATCTCTGTCCCATGCCTGTTTGAGCATTCACAATGCAAATTTAAGTTTGTCCCTCCAGCAAAAGAGGAACATATTTTGAGAGGGTGTGGTTTTTTTGTCAACACATGCACACACACAGAGAATGTTTTCCTAACCTGGGGCTCTTGCATATCTCTTTAGTGATACATGCAGAGGTGTCTGGGTATATGAAGAATTACAAAGGGAATGTTTGTCTCTCAACCTTCAAGGAATATACCCTGACAAGCAGTTGCAGGGTCCTTACTGGATAAGGCTCTGTGCACAGCACAGACATGGAAAGAGGGCTCAAATCTCTTTACAAGTTAAAGCAGCACAGGAGTTATGGAAAAAAGTTTAATCCTTCCCTTTATCTCGTTGATAACCATATCCCTCCTTCCCCATTTAATAGTCAAGCTCTCAGCCTGTAACTTGCAGGAGTAGGAAAGAAAGAACAAAGTAAGGCATGACTTGACAGGAGGCTGGAAGGAGGGAAGGATGTGTGCTCTGCTGACAAGTTAACATTAGGAAGCCTAAGTGGAAAGCTGTTATCTTGTCTGTGAACCTGCCACGAAGGGTGACGTGAATTGGCAGACAAATCACAGCTATTTGCTAAACAAATAAGGGCACTACAGCTCAGGAATAAGTTGACTGGTTCTTGTAGAGGTGCCTGTTGCAGTGGCTCAACACCTTTTACTTCTCCAGTTGCCTCTAAGCAGCCTTTTCTGTAACATTGCAAAATTGTTTTACCTTGTATCTCTACAGATATATTCCTGATGTTGTGTTGTTTTGTTTGGTTTGTTTGTTGTTGTTTTTTTTTTAAATCTTTGAAGTTTTGGTAATGATACCTCTGCAAAGTAGTGTTGCTGCCTCCCTTCTTCCTCTGTCCGTTGTGTCTTTACCTCCATCACTCCTCCCTCCTTCCATCACCTGCACATTTCCACTTCTCCTCTCCATTTACTCCTGCTCTCCCAGCTTTTGTCACTCTTTGCTCCTGTTCATCGTCTTCATTATTGCTCCCTCCCAGGTTCACTGTTTCTTTGACTTCCAGCAGGAGCCTTTGGGGTGAGGAGGAGCAGGGAGAGCCCCTTGGTCTGTTTTGTGCCTCTTACCACAGTGGGTCTGCAAAAAAGACATTATTATTGCAGGAAAACTCCTGATCAAGTGCTGTAGTAGAGTGCTCATTCTGATCATGATCAGTGTAATTAGTAAAGAGGAGGTGAGAGAGGGTACAGCAAGGAGAGTGGAAATGAACTGTCAGATGCTTCAGTATCTTGCCTGGATTGCTAGCAAGTGTCTTATGTGCACACTGGGATTTTAGAGGCTTGTTATGGAGCCAAATCTGGATTTGGGAGGTTTTTTTAAAATTTTTTTTTTAGGGGTTCCCTACATTT
>NW_009952151.1:1966537-1976924 GCF_000747805.2 Chaetura pelagica | reverse complement strand
TTAAAAAACCCCTGTATTTCATTAAACAATCTCATGTTAGCTTCCTATGCCTGGAAATGCCAACTTAAACAGTCCTAGATTTAGCACTTAGCACCATTCCTGAGTGCTGTAGCACTGATGCAACATGACATGTTTTGTTCCCTGTCCTGTCGTGCTACGTGGCTTCTGGGCAGGAGCACAGTTCAGCTGACACTGGCTCTAACAAGTACTGAATCATGTGGTACAGTTATTTTTTAGTATATATGCTTATATCTGTGTCCATATCTATATCTACAGCTCATTCCAATGCTTAGAGGTGGTGTTTCTTCATAAAACAGCCCTGAAAACTGCTTCCCCTTTAACTCACTAGTGTTTCAGGTATTTTAGAAACCTGATGCTCCCCCACTCCAGACCCTCAAATTTCAGCTTGATGTAGAAAATACCTTTAATGATTTGGTTTGCAGCACTAAAACCAAGTGAAAGTGAGCCTTTCCAATAAAAAATTCTAGGCAGCCACAACTGCAAGTGACCTGTAAGAGAATATGATAAAGCACATTTGAGCTCCATGATACCATCTTGTATTTTATTACTACGTGTCATCTTTGATATTTTTCCTGCACTTGGTGCTGCAATTAATAACAATCTATATATAAAGGTAACTAGGTGTCAGCTTCATTTCCAGTTAAGACTGTCTGTTGATTAAAAACTACTTTACAATGACATTAAGCTGCAAAGAACAAGTGAAAAAGAGCATAAGCTCAAGACACGCACTGTCAGTCCCCATAGATTTAAATTTAATTAAATGAGAAAACTGCAGGACGTTTTTTTGTTCACACTGAAGATTCCCAGAGCTACCCCAGGAATGGTATTCAGTTATTGCAAGTCATGAGCTCAGCTTGGAATATTGTTTTATCATTAATGCTGCCAGTCGTTCCCCATTAGGTCGAGTGTGTAAAATGCCAGGCTGCTGCAGTGAAAGTAAAAGGCCTCAGCCTTGAATTAAGTGTGTCCTCAGGATGCTGCCTGTGTAATCACACCAGTTTATCCATTTATTAGCACAATAAGCCTGTTGGTTTGGAAGTGAAATTCAACCCTGCAGTGGGGCTGTTCTGAGAGGTGTTGACCACCTACTCCTGGATGTAGCCAAGCCATTTGTTTCCCAACACCCACAGGGTGGTGTTACCCCCGTAAAACCAGACCTCCAGGGCCATGGGAGTGATGGCTTCCATCTCAGCCCATTCTTACCCCTCTGCCTTCCCCAGGCAACATGGAAAAACACTTCATGTGCTCCACATAAAGCTGGTGTTTTTCCCACAAAGTGTGAGAAAGAACTGGGTGTTGCTTCCTAACCCCGGCAAAGAATTTGCTGTTCTTTGAAGCCTGGAATTATTCATCTGACACTTGACAGTGCTGATAGATAGGCAGGATAAAGTCAAATATAACATCTTTGAGTTCAGTTTTCATTTTTATTTTATTTTTTTAATTTAACTTTAATATTTGTAGGTTTTCTGTTCTCAAAGATGAATGAGAGGAAATAAATGAGCTTGTGGAAAAATCTGAGAAGATACGATATGTTAATAATGTATCAAAATGAACATGAAAAAGTCATCAGCATCATTGCCAGGTATGTTCTTGTTAAGTTGGATTTCTGGTTTTGGGGGTTTTTTTTCAGAAAACTGGCTTATAGAACTAGGGAGAAAAATAGAAAGAGGCCAAAGAGATGGGAAGGGAGACTCAGAACTGTACAGACAAACCTCCCTGGTGCCACTTGCTCCAAAAAAAGGCATTGTTGCCCTTGTAACTGCTGAATTTTTTAAGCTGGCCAGAGTGTGAGGAGTTGTTCTTTCAAGCAAGCACTGTGACTTTTTGTGATTAAAGGCCAAACCATGTGTTCATGAATTTTAATGGAAACAAAATCAGCTTTTTTTCCAGTTTTTTTAAGATCTCTCCTTACTTTGTTATGTTGGGTGAAGGGCGAAGTAGCAAAACAGCCAAAGGGCAAGCTGCAGTGTGCAGGTACATGTGTTTTCATCTCCAGCTGAATCTTATCCTCCATGCTCTAAAGAGATCACATTTACAACAAAGCTACCTGAGAGCCTGAGACCAAATAAGTACCTGGAGCACAGCTTTTCCCAGACACCACTTATAGAAAAAGAATACGAAAGGAGATTGGCCCTTCTGCCTCTTCACAGCTTTCTCTGCGTTTGCTGAAGTGTGTGTTTCTGATGCTACAATTATCATTAACATTATTATTAGTTTTCAAACCACTTTGCACTTATTCTTCAAGTTACTAAACATTTCTGTCTCTGTTGGTGTTACTTAGGAGGAAGCCCAGAGAAGGCAGAGCTGGCTCCTTGCTCTGCAGCAGTGTATTGACAGACCTCTGGCTAAAGCCTGGTAGCTCCAGCTCCATACCAATTAGTCTCAGCAGATACTGAGGCCAAGGTGACCTGTCAGAGGAGTTACAAAAGGAGTCTGGCAAAGTAGCATCTGCGGAAGGTAACAACTCTATTTTCTTACATCTTTTCTGTCCTGTGGCTTCCCCAGTTGCAGAAGTGTTCCTGGCACAGTTATTTTGGAGAGCTGATTTTTGCAGGGCACCTCTCAGCCCCAAATTTTTCCCTTTGAATCTCTCCTGCTGCCTAATGCCCAAAAAACACCATCTGCCATTTCTGAACTGGCATCTGCCCCACACATAATTTTAAGCATCTCAGATGGGAAGGCCAAAGAGACATTTGGGCTTTTAATCTCCACCATCCACCTCTCTCTCTTAATCCCACTCAAACGTAACTTCTAGTTAGATATTCCTGTACATACATCTTTATATTGCTACAGCAACATCCAGAGAGATGTGCTGGGAATAAAGAATGTGGAGTCTATGAATATTTCTGGGAAGGAGCATAACTCCTATTACTTCACAACTTCACTTTGAAGTCTGCAAGGCAAGAAGTACCTTCAATTTATTTTATCACTCTAAGTTAAGGGTACATATATTTTTCTTATTTAAAACCAGAAGCCTGGATGAATAACTGCACTTTTAAGGTATATTTGCTCTAAAATAATAGGAATAACGTGACTGGTTTTGATATTAGCAGTGTAATGGTACTGAGACTCCTAAATTGTAATAAATAGTGTACTTTCTTGCAATACATTGAAATAATGTTGCTATTATGAAAAATTGTGTTCTTTTTGCCAAAAATAGAGGCTGAGTTAATATTTGACCCACTTGAGCTGAAAATGCTTGTTCCAGCATGAAATTCTCCAACAAATGACTGTTCTGCAACAAAAGATTCAAGTCCTCTTCACAATCTACCAGCATCTCTTCAGATGTTATTATTTTGCTCCACATTCCACTTGACACCATCCACCAGCTGAAACACAGGGAACTCTAGCAGAAAAGTCCCTGGGCTCAGCTTCTGCCTGAAGTGAGGATTTTGTTTACAGCCCTGTGTTACTCGTGGAGTCCTTGCTCTCCCTGCTGCATCCCTGGAGTGGGTGCTGGAAAAGCCACTCCAGTGGTTTGTGAGGAGTTCAGCTGAGTGCCTCTCTGCCCAGGATCAAGGTGTCCCACCCAGAGCTGCAGGAGGAATTCAGGCTCTTGGCAAAGCAAAAGGCAGCAGGATGGTGGGATTGCTCTGGTGCAGCTGGGGTGAGATGCCTGCATCCTGCAGCCCTCCTTCCGGAACGGTTTGTAGCGGGTGACCCTGAGAGTTCATCGTGGGAGGCACCCAGGTTTCAGGTATTGCATTTAGACCTTATGAGATATTTAAGGTTTCAGGCCTGAAACATGAAAAGGACTTTTTATTTGCTCTAAACAGGCTTAAAAGAGTGACTTTCAAATCCCATCCTCTTCCAAGGAGGGGGTTATTTCAGCTCTGTGAAGCTGATGTGTTTAAAGTTGTGTAGGAAGGTGTTGTCTGTTGTATTGCACTTTTATGTACTGTTCATTAGAAATATTATATAAGCCTAACAATACAAAGAGATTGTAAAGCAAACAAACATACAACTCCTGCTTTTAAATTACTTTTGCTCCTCATTCCTGATACAAAAAATGGTCAAAATGCAAAGCTCTTGTATAAAGCGTTTCCATTTCAGTGAATCAGCAGTTGCTGAAGGGAAAATCTTTACATCTTTGCTTTTTATATCTGCTTCTGAATTGCAGACATTACCTTGAAACAACAACTAGGCAAAAGTCTTTGGGGAAGTTACGAAATGATACAGGTTTTCTTGGCAGAGAGAGAGAAGTGGAAGGATGAGATACTTGAACTCCAACATCTCTCTCAGGCAGTGTGGCAGCACGGCAACAGTGTAAGGCTGAACTGGCCAAAATTACTTCCATTCAGTTCAGCAATCCAAACAATTTTGGTTCCAATTAAGCAAAAGAGATGATGTAGAAAACTGGATGAAAAAAACTGCAGCAACGTTGACCAAAAACACTGATTAGCTCAACTGGAAAGGCAAGGATGAAAAGGCTCAACTACACAAGGGCAGAATAGAACCTATATTTGGAAATGACAGGAACTATGGAATAAAATAAGAGGTGGTGGTTATTTTCCTTTTTTTTTGCTCTGTCTTAACCTAAAATATTTTGATTTAAAAGTGCAGGAAAGATTACCAGCTGGAGGTTCCATTTTCCTTGTAAATTACTTAGATCCCAACCCCCCCAAAACCCACCAAAAATTCCTCTTCTTTGATCTCTCATTTTCTCTATTGAGAAACTATATAATCATTTTATAAAATGGAACAACTGTTCTTTTATCCCTTCATTATTGCTGCTGATGCTCTGTGCCAAGAGAGCAGTGCAACCACAAGTTGAAATACAGTGTAAACTAGGAAATTAGTTTGTATTACAGATCCCTTTGAGTATCCTGCTGAAGCAGCCTGGCAATAGCCACCCAAGATATTCTGTCATGTTAGAACAGTCTAATCCTCTTCAGTACTGAATGTCTTCTCTGTTTGCTTTTCACTTCATTGATGCAGTTATTACCCAACAGAACCTGGCATGAGGACTCCAGAAGAGATGATATGATTCAAGATGTGCTCTCACCTCTTCTTTAGACTCAATAGTCCTTTCAAAAGAAGGAGGGCAAGAAAAATGAAGTAGCATCTAGCTGGATCTATCAATCAATCTTAAAAAAAAACATGTTTTGTTAGGAATTAACTAGTGGTCTTTCAAGATGATCTGCATCCATATGGCTTTAATAATAACATTCCTTTTATCTGCTATGGAAAGTGTACTTAATACAAATTTGCTGATTGAAAATAAGTGTAAGGAACTAAAAGTCAACTGCCACTGAGCATGCTGATCTTTCTTTGCACCTGATTTTTTGCCTTGTGTTTTTGTATTGGTCTTCTCTGTCCCTGTTGACATTATGGGAATATGGGTTCTCTTTCAGCTACAGTAGTTGTGTCACTGTGTGGGCCATGAGGGAAATCCAGGCATAAAATAAGAGTTATGAGAAGATGCAAATACTATCATAACAATATATAGCTCCTTTCTGGCAGTGTGAACCCATTGAACAAAGTGTTCTTTCTGGAGAAGCCTGTAATTATTTTCCATTTTACTGTAAGGCCTTGACCAAATATTGATCTTAGTCTTCTACTTTTGTAGATTGGACTGCCCCAAGTTCCAAACTCAGACCACCTTTACTGACAAGTGTCTGCTGCTTATATAAATTCTAATGTTGTGAAGGGTATTTCTTTATTAAGCTTACCAGAATCAAGTGAGAAAAGTTTTTAATAGAACTAGTTAGAAAATAGCTCATCCTGTTTTCTGTCAGCATCTCCAATCAGTAGCTTGATGTTAACGTTAAAAATGCTGGGTTTTACACTAAATACTTTCCAACCAGTTGTCTTAATCAGTTGTGTTTATTGTTAATATTGTTTTCCCTTTGCAAATGTTTCACAGCCTTGGAGCTTCAAAGAAGAACACAGTGTCTTCTGAAGCACACAGCTAGAGGAAGACAGGAATGGAAGTTTAGTCTTGGAGGTATTTTTTTATTATTATTATTTTCCTAGTTTCTGTTTTGTTTTTTGTTTACTCTGGGGGGACGTTTGGATGCAGTGCTCTTGGAGGTCTTGTCCAATTATGATGATGTTGTGGTTCAAGCATCTGTGTCTTTATTGTTATTTAAATTTGATTTCCCACACGTTTTCATTGTATATTATTGATTTTGTTTTATACCACGATCTTTCATTTCTGCAGCATTTCTGGCTGACGTGATGCAAGACGCTTGACACCTCAAGCTGGCAAATATTTCTTGGCACTGGCATTGGAACTGAAAGTCCAAACTGGCTTCTGCAGCAGGAGTAACATTTTTAGTGGTTTATTTCATCTGCCAAGGAAGTAGGTGCACTCTGGTTGCTGCCATTCTGCCACCCTGATTCCTTGTGTGCATTTCAGCAGAGGTGAGATACAGCAAGAGGTTTAAGGGGATCAATAACTGCACACCCACAGACTTTCATCTCTAGATCCTTGCTTGAAAGCCGTCTTGTGATCAAACCCCAGGCAATTTCACAGCTGTTTGGTCATTAATACAAACTGAATTGGTGGCCTCCATCCAGTTGCTTGTGCGAGCAGGCAATTGAATCCAAATAGTTAGATTAAGTTAGTACCTTTATCTGGAAGTCTCAGGAGAGCAGTCGTGTTTGAATGTCACGGAGGTTTGTTTCAGGAACCACACCAGTGCCCTGCCAGTGCTTCCCAGTTCTTGCTGGGCTTCACAGGTAACTTTTCCAAGTATTTCTAAGATGAGGAACGCACATCTTCTGAAAATCTTTCCATCTGTTTTTTACACAGAAAAGTAGGAGAGCAATCACAGCCCTCAAGCCTGGCCAGGGACTGAAACACCAACATCTTGCTTTCCAATTAATTTAGTTTTTCTGAGCTTTAATCTCTAGCCCTAAAATTCAGAAGAGAGGGTAGCACTGAGGATAATATAAACATCCTAGTACATGGACACTAGAGATGGTTTTTCTCATTTCAGTCCCTTTTGCACCTTGAAAGCCCCCTCTGGTGTCACAGGCTGGTGTATTGCACAGGAGGCCACATCATGGGCAGTCTCATAGGGCAGTGACCCCACCAGTGTCTCCACTGGCACCATCTCCTCATTCTCCTAAAAACGGTGACAGTATTTTCCCTACGACATGCAAGGATCTACAGTAAATTGTATTTAATTAAGCTTTTACAGCACCCTAATTTAATGGGGCTGTTGCAGTAATGCTCTTGGCACTGCTCCCATTCCCTGACTGGGACAACACACACAACCTCTGCCTGCACCGCTGGCTCACCCAGGGACTGTGTTACTGCCTCGTAAAATGCTGCGAGAGCACGGTTGTCATTTAATTGTACAGCAGCCTTCCTCAGACCTTGGTGTCTGACTTCCCCCATCAGCCACAGCATCATCTTTGCTGAACCCCAGAATGTGCAGGAAATGGAAATCGGCCTGTTGGAACAGGCAGAAAGTGTTTTCTCCCTGCTTGGAGAATTATCAATATATTGTACTCAAGTGGGGTAAATGACTACATTAGAACAAAGCAGTGAATACATTTCTTGTAGAATTATATATAACAGGTAATTCTGAGTCCTCAACTGCAATTCCTTACATAAAAACTCCTGGCAGCAGCAATGAGCTCCTTATGTGGCTATTGAGTATTCCCTGAGAAAAAAAGAGAGAGAAAGAAATGCTGAAATTTAAACTGCATAATTGTTACCACTAATTGTTGGTATCTGCAATAGGTATTTCTGGAGGTACTTTCAATAATAAAAAAATACCTAAATGTCAGGCATAGCCACAGTTTATTCCAAGAGGTCAGGGCTCCCAGGGTTTTTTTTATGTGATGACTACTGGACTTTTTCTCTGTTGAGGCTCTTGTAAAAAATAATGCAGTATTGCTAAAATAGAAGCAAGTACAAAAGATAATTCAAAATAATATTAACATTTTCTTAATCCTAATTATTTTAGCTAAATTTAACTCACAATTTCCCATAAAGTAAAGAAGTGTAAAGCAAAGGTTTATTTTTTTATACCTTATTTCTCTAGCAGTTGCTATTTATTAAATACAATAATTTGGGGGGGGTTGTTTTTGTTGTGGTTTTGTGGGGGTTTTTTTATGCTCATGCTCATTTAATTATTTCCCAGAATGAAATCTGAGTTATGTTTATCTCAAAATGAAAGGCTGTTTTCAAAGGCTGTTAAATTGTAAGAGTACTAGGTAATCCATAACTGTCTACAGGTTGACAAAATTGTTAAAAATGCTGAATGCTTAATTTCCCTTAAAACAGATTTGGAAACGAGAACATTTGGCTTCTGTGACTAAACAGAGGGAGTCACAGACTTATAGTTAAGTTTTAGATGGAGTGACTTCTCCAGCTGTCTCAGTTTAATGACCTCACCCAACCCATCAGTTCTTTCAGGTCCTTTTTGATTCATTTAAACCCTTCAGCCCCAGAGTCCCCTCCCATCTCCCCACGCTGCACGACCAGCTGCCCACAGCCAGCTCCAAGGCTCCTTGTAGGAGTTTTTCCTAGGAAAAATTAATAGAGAATGACATTAGAATAACTCTTAAATGCAGATCTATGCTTTTTCTAGAGGTCTGCTAAGCATCAGCATCCCAGATGTGAAAAGACCACAAGTATGTGAGAAATTGAAATGTTGCACTGACTTGGTAATTCCAGGTTTGTAATTCTTCCTGTTGCTGTTAATATGTTTATATTAAAATAACTATCTAATTGTAAAAATGAGTGGTTTATATTCTCTCATTTTTCATGTGGAAAGGAGCAAGACTGAACTTCACTAAGTTATATGGCTATACTTTATAGCCTTTTTCTTTTATAACTATTCAAAACCTCAAAACATAAAAGAAATTTCAATTTGTTATGTAGAAGGGGAGAATAAAATTTTATACATTCCTTGGTATATCACAAATTACTTCAGATCATGTTCAGTATCTTTTATAATTATTATTAAAATAAAATGATTGAACATACCATACCATGAGGATGTTTGTAGCACGACAATAATTGATAAATACCTTTGAAAGGTTTGAATGGTTGAACTTAGGTCTATTCTCAGAAAAGAGAGCACACAGGCTCAACATCCATTTTGCATTTCATTTTAATTGGCTCTTATAAAACACCTGCATGTGTGACACTGAGGCAAAATAGGACATCTACTCCAGATAGGATTGTTGCCTGGCAAAGAAATATTTATTTCAATATAAGGTCTTTTATTTTTTTTGATTGGGAAGTGTTTTTTGTATAACCCACAGGAAAACCATGACAAAAACTTTACCAGTTTAAACCTTATGATTATGAATAACAGTGAGTTAAAAGTCATCTTGAAGACAACATGAAATTAAAAGTATTTTACCCACTTGTGTTATTCACAGTACACATGGAGCTTTTGGTGCAACTTAACTCATACTTTTGTTTCTCTCAACCACTTGCCAAATAGTTGCACTACTTATATTGTAAAACCCACTCTAATGATGTGCATACTTGGTAAAAGTTATGCCTAACCATAAAATAATGCTGTTTATCTGTCATTAGGTGTCTGCTTAGCATTTAAAACTGTATGCAAGTGGAGTTTTTAAAAAGTAAACACTGATTTCTTTTGAACATTAAAAATGCAGGTGTTTTCTTGGCTAGCAGGAGAGAGATTAAGTGATGGTGTCATGCCAAAGACAATGGACATGAAGTTCTTTTGCCCCTGCTGATAGGAAAGGGCTGTGGAGACTGTGTGATTTGTGTCTCTGTGAGCAGAAACACACTCTTGAGGTCATGTCAGAGCTGGGTTCCAGTGAACCTCAAGCAATTAATATTCTATAAATCAGAATCTTTCTCTGCTGCCAATTTCAGTCATTCAAATTCCAGTTTTCTTACTCACTCACAGCTGGGAAATGAAGAGACTCTCCTCTGGACTCTGAGACTTACCCAGGAGTAAGTGCAGAGCAGGAGTCCCCATTTGTTCCCATCACAGTGGAAGGCAGAAGCCTCATTCCTGCAGCAGAGCTGTCTGGGTACTGGCAGCCTCCTCTTGACCATGGTCCCAGCCCCTGAAAAAACAATTAGAGAAGTCCCAGAGCTTGTCTCATGTCCTCATTTGTTTTACTTCTGCTTACCTTTGCATGACCATGTAATATAACCACCCTTTTTATATGGATGCTAGTAACAAGTGCTTATTTTGTGCAGAATGAAATATTTATGCCCCCTGCTGTGTGATGCAGGGCAGAGGAGCGCAGGAGGCTGTGCCAGCAGGAGTGGCAAAAGAAGGGACTATCAAATGCTTCCCACACAGGAACTCCTGGCACCCAGAGGAGCAGCAGGCTGCCACACAAGGAGCAGAGAGCACAGCATGGCACACGTGCAATACTGTGATACAGCAAAATCTGAGCCCTGGTCTGTTCA
>NW_009952151.1:1893632-1966355 GCF_000747805.2 Chaetura pelagica | reverse complement strand
TTCAGCAGGGAAAAAAACCAGCCTCATCCCTGCCATGCTGGGAAATCTAGGGCAAGAGGCTTTGAAGGTAACTGCTGATGCTGTAGCCAGCTGCTCTGTGCACAGCAGAAGATGTAAAAATAAAAAAGGCTGAATTACAGACTTCAGGGAAGGAGTAAAGATCAGCTGCTGCATATTCACAGCCCATCTCTCTCTGAGCAAGCCTCCCTCCATTGACACCTACCCCCTGCATACCAATGCTCATGCATATTTACACTTTCAGAAATCACACCCAATATTTCCACGTTCATGATTATTTACCACATACAGGTATGCAGTCCAAATTCAGGTGCCATCTAATTTCCTATACAGTAAATTAATCTCCAGATCACCTTATTACACTCTGTGCACCTGCAGAATAAGAAGGTGTTTCACCACTGAGGATTTTAGCTTCAATTATTCCTCAGCCTCCATATTGCAGTTCTTACAGCATTATGCAAGACACTGCCAAATTTATCTCCAGGTACATATTATCTAAGCTTATATGCCTATAAGCATAAATAGCCTCATCATGCTAATTCTGGTGTTGGGATATAGGCATGAAACAGCACAGCAGGTCTAAGGAGGCTTGTGTTACGTTTTGGTTTTGTTTCACACCAGCAAACAGTGTGAGTTCTTTGATTCTTGCTGAGGAACTTGGAAGGTGAGTTCCTCAGCCTTAGAAAAGCCAATGCCAAGAGCACACTTGGCAGAAATTATGAAATATCTTCTAAATTCATCTTTCTACAAAAAAAAAAGGCCAATTAGTTGGGAGTGAAACAGACCACTCTGCTCACTACCGTGATTTTTTTTCCCCTCTTTTACCCTTTCCAGCACTAAATATAGAAACCTGTATGCATGAAGTGTCTATTTTTTACACTTTATATAAGGAAATCTAGAGACATAAAAATAACTGGGAATGACTAAAAGTTCATCTCTTGTGCGCTCCTGACAATTGAGTTCTCATCTCATATCACTCACAGCACTAATTTTAAAAATCAAAGCTAAAGCAATAGGCATTTTTCTGTTCTTTGAGTGTTAACCTGCAAGTCTGAATGCAAATCTAACTACCATAAATACATACCTTTTATTTCAGCAGCAGGATGAGATACCATGCTTCCTTGATTGAATCAATGGCCCAAATTTTAATTCAATATTTGGTTGTACAATGGAAACATTTTATGGGAGTTGCTACCATGTACAACAGGAGGTTCTTGACTTCCTTCTGTATCTGAGAATTCATCCAAAAAGAGACATTCAGGCTGTAAAACAAGATATCCTGTGACAAAGAAGTAAATGAAAGAATTTCAGGTGAAAGTAAGGCTGGTAATGACCTCGCTGTACTCTCAAAAGGCATGTTTCCTTTTAGAGGGGCATGCCCTGTTCTGATGAGAAAATTCAGTAATTACTTTCAGATATAAAGTCACAAAGGGAAAAATAAGAAAACACTCAATAAGAAAATATGTTGATAAACACGCAGGCAGAGGAACTTAATCTCAACAGAATTCTTCCTGGAAAAAAGACATTGTTAAGGCTCCATATACTTCTTACCACAGGAGAGGCTACATTAAAAAGATGTATGGAAAATACATACATACCCAGAGACATTTGAACTCCTCTTCTAAGCTTAAAGTGAAAAGACAGATACCTTCCGTTGTACTTGCTGAAGCTTTGTGACAAATGTGAGACTGAAAAAACATAGAATGTTAAATTACAGATTCACAGTTTGAATATATAATCTCCTGTTCCTATCCACTGTTCAAATAACTCCTTGCTATTAATCCTGTCCAGACAACAGTTAAGACCTTATCCTGCAAGCAGTCATAAGATGCTTGTATTATTTATTTCAGTTATACATCAGATTTAATCTTCAATTCCTTGAAATAAAAACCTTTTGTTTATTATAAGCATTGCCAAACCAGTGGCTGTAAAGCTTTAAAACAATGCATGCCTTCCCTTTTATCTGTCATTGGAATACTTATTTGCTTTATGCTGGGAAATAAACATTTAATGCCATCTGTAAAGAATAAAATGCTTAATAACTTGTTACTATTTAGTGCTACTTTTGAAGCTCATATGGTATGGGAATTAGTTATCATTTTGGTGGCATCTGATTTCCATAGCTAGCCAGGATACTTTATTCATGAGTTAGCATTACTTTGTCAGGTAACAAATGACAATATATTTTAATAATAAATGTCATAATGTTTAAGTCATGATGGGAGCACCCGGATCACGTAAAACGTGTCTTGCAGAAGTGTTGCAATGCAAGACGGCAAAATAGTCTATTGTCCAAAAAACAGTGTTTCAAAGTAAACTGCACTGAAGAAAAACAGTTTACAAGCTAAAGCCATTTCTCAGGTATTACATTATGGATCATTTACCTATAGACCTCACCCATGTCCTTGGCTCAAGTATCACCAGACATTTTTTTCCCTACCCACAGTTCTGTAATTCCAAGTTTTTCTCTGTCCAGTGTCAGGTATTACAGCTGCTATTTTTGTTCCCTGAGTAAAGACTGTTCAAAACAAAGACAGCTGGTTGGAAGATACCTCCAAAGGCAATCAGAAGCCAGACCACAGCCATAAATGTAACCTGAAGACTGGAGCTCCTTTCCTTTGCACCATGTAAGGATCTAGCATTTTTATGCTCACAAGACATCAGAAGATTTGCTTCCTGTGAATCACCTGCAACCTGCAAGAGAAACGTCTCAGAAACACATGCCTTCTTCCAAGTATTCACCTCTGACCCTTAAAGAAATAAAACCTCCAAGAAAAGAAAAGTTGCATCTTAGGGAATAATGCATATTCAAAGTAAATATATCTCTGGAAACTGCTTTAGAAAAGCAAAACTAACCAAAGAGCCACTCTATATTTTGCTGCAGGAGTTAAGCTTTTATTTAGGATTAGGGACTTAGACCCACTGCCGTGACTCACTTAAATAACTTCTCCTTAAGTGAGTAGTACAACTGCATTTCAAGGGGTTTTCACGAAGCAGAAGCAGTTGGGCTGAAACCTAACTGCAAGAAACATGTCCTTTTAAATTAAAAAAGTGTTTGTGGAGGGGGAAATTGGCCAATAAATTCCAGTTAAATTCAATTCTGTTAAAGCCTTGAATGTCTGCTATATTAAAGACCTCAGTGAAAATGAAGACTACCAAATACTTCACAGGAGGGTTCAAGTGCCAGGTATATTTCCAGATAACTCAACAATCCACACCAACATTTGTCTGAGGCAAAATGTGGTGGGTTGTGGGTTTTTTTTTTTTCCTTTCCAGAAGCTTTTTTTGCCAGGCATCCAAGCAAATTATCCTGCGCTTGATTATCCATATTTTCCTGGACTCCAAGCAAATATTCTTGCAACAAAGTTGTATATTATATCTGGTTTCAGCCTTGGCTACAGATTTCATGAGTTTGGAAACACAAAGGGCAGGGGAACATTATTTGCATGTCATCATTTAATGGTTCAGTTTCACAACTTGTCCAATTTGCTGCAGGTTTCAGATGGAAGGTTATTTTTTCCTCTTCAAGAAAACTAGTTTTCAAGAACTTTCACCCTATAGAATCTTTTAATTGATTTGGATAATCCTCGGGTTAGATGAGTGCATGGTGTGTGACCCAGGATGGGGTGGCTCAACCCTCGCTTGGAATTTGACAGCGTATAGAAAATACCTTATGGCAGGAGAGTGGTCTGAGCAGGAAATCCTCCTCCTCTTCATGGGTGATGATTCAAACCCTTGTTTTTTTGGTGCTGGGCAAGCAGAGTGTTTCTCCTTTGCAAACACAGCCTTTGCTGCTGCAGTTTGTTTTCTGCAGCTGCTTTCCCCTCTGCAGATGGTGGAGGCTGCAGATGGAGCCGTGCAGCTGTGATTTCGTGTGGCGCTTGCTCTGATCCCCAGTGGTTGTCATCTCCATGTCAAGGCCTCTTTGGTTTGTTTGCTTTCAGGTTTATAAGCACTTCATTCATTGGAAAAACAAGGAGGAAGGGAGGGCTGGCCAGCTGGCAAGTAGGACTGAGCTGGAGAGAGAGAGAGAAAAGAATCAGGGCAATCGCATCTCTACTGACTTTTCATAAGGGGTTGGGGATCCCATGGTTATGTACTTGGGTAGTTAGCAAGAAATCCAAGTAGGGTGATATATGTAATGCAAAATTCAAGATGGCATTTTACATTTCTACTCCTTTTTTAAATTCTTTTGAGCTGTTTGTACCTATTCTCCAAGCACAGACTGAAGCAATCTCTGAAAGAATTACAGAGAGCATGAAATCCATGAAATTCTGGCAATATCTTTATTTTGAAGAGAAGGGAGGAAATGCATTTTTAGAGAGGAGGCTTTAGTTTCTGGAGGTTGTATGTCTGTAGTGTGATTATTTTGAAAACACAGAAGGGCAACACTACATAACTTCTATCTCCATGGGGAATTTTAACTGAAATTCCTAACTGCTAAAGAATAATAAAGAATAATAAAGAAATTAAATGCCAATAGAATGTATGTGATTAAAATAACTACATGTCTCAAAACTCTGTAAAAATGTTACATTGTATCTTGATTTTTATGTTCATCTGACAGGAAAGGATTTGTCTGTTACTGATAAGCTGGAATTGACCCTGGACTTCTACAAAACAAGTGGAAGTCAGTGGGAAGATTCTGGTCTGTGGTGCAGGGCAAATCAAAGCTCGACAAAACAAAGTTCAAGGTCTGATTTTGAGACACAGAGGGTACATAATTAGCACAAATCATTCATCTTCTTCAATTAGTGAACAATAAGTGAGAGTAGCAGGCAGACTGTTTATGTTGTTCTTTCAAGGCTGGTGCAGACTCGTAGCCCATTTATTAACCATCATGAGCAGCTGTGACACACCTGTATGAAACTGAGATTTGCTGGTGTTCTCCCCAGTCCATGTAGTTAGAGAAGGTTTTAGGGCTCAAAATTAAAAGTCTGGATTTCCCTTTAGCTAACTCTTTGAAAAAAAAAACTGAAGTCATTTTACTCTGGACTGTGTTAGACCATCTTACTGCTCAGGCTACCTGGGGGTTCTCAAAAACATGTCTTGATTTTTAAGAGCAGCATCTCATTTGCCTTCATAAATATTCACCTGGCTACCTGCCTGCCTTTAGCTATGAGCCACTATAAATCAAGAGCTAACCCCTATTTTTCACCACTCATATCTAACACTGGCTAAAAAAGATGTTGTTCACTGTGATAACAAATCCATCTGTACACACCACAACTGGGTTATGCCTACTTTTCATAGTCAATAACAGGGTGGGTTTTTTGTTGTTTTGGAGTTTTTTTGGCAATCAGTTTCAGTGATCACCATGGGACTGACTGCTAAAGAGAGTGCTAATACTGGCAGGGGGAGTAAGATTCAAGAAGGCAGCCCTGTGTGAATAATAACCTAAGCACCCATTTAACTTTAAGCTTTTCTTTATGGTCCTAGAAGTTAATAGCTTTACACATTTGGTCAAAGTTAAGCATATACTTAATGCCTCCTTGAATTAGAAATTACACCTCTGAACTCCAACTTCACTTACACTGTGTGTTATTTTGTTGGTAGATTCATTTTAGGAAGACAGGAAAATAGCAGTCATTCAAAATGATCTCTTTTTGCAATTAAATGTTACCAATACAGTATATTCAGTACATTGGCAATTAACATTTTTCTTCTTAATGTATCTTGGACTGCATGGAACTAACCACACATTTGTTTCAATTAGATTTTCTAGTTCCCTAATCCAAGAAAAATTGCTCAGTTAAGAGAAAAAAACAACTGCAGCTTATTACTGACTTTAGTTTTCTATTAGTAATATCAATGTTTCTTGATCAGGTTTAGTTTTTTGCTTCATGTAACCTGTCAACTCCTTGTAATTCCCTGATTTGACTTACACTTGCTTAGTCCTATGTTGAACGTGTTGGGCATCAAATCTCAAGCCTGTATAAACTTCAGCCCATCAGAAGAGCTGTGGAAGGGCACTCTTTTACCTTGTTTATAGTTTTTCCTTATAATTTAAACACCCCTGCCTGCACCGTACTCATTGGGACTAAAGGAGATCAATACCTTGATCAATAATAAAAGGTCATTCCACCTGCTCATAGTCTTAATCAGAGACAGTTATGCCAGTCTTCAATGCACACATCATTCTAAAAATCTTCTCTAGATAAGTTTTTATAGCCCAAATCCCACCACAAAGCCAGACTTAGACTAATCAAATAAACCAGAACATCATGTGTTGTTAGACAGCAGAGATTTCTTACTCAGAAGCACAAGGTACCTGAAACCTGCACAGGGGCAGCTGCATTTGAAGCCTGCAAATCACCTGAACTTTCCCTCAGGGATTGCTGAACACCTGTTTTCTGGTAGCAGTAGATGCACTGGTGGGTTGGAGCTGTTCTTTGGTGGCAGGATCCTTTTCAGAGGTCTGACATTCCTGGATGTCCACAGCGCTGCTGGCACAGGGAGCGGTTGTCATAGGTGACAAGATACATGTGATTCATCCTCATTCTATTTAAAACCTGGGAAATCAGAATTATGGTCACAAAATCAGAATATATCTCCTCAAGAGTCTTGCAAATCAAACTTAGATATTAGCAGGAAGTCAGTCTTCAGTTATCCTTACCTACCACCTTTCCAGTTTTCTTTGTCTGTCCCTGTAATAACACCCCATTATCTCATATTAATGTTAGATATGTATTGTCATTTTAATAACTAATTATAGCACTCATAATACTAATGATGGCAATTTAGTTTGTAAACCCATCTGTTCACTTCACCAGAGATGCTTGTTTTCTTTCCTGCTTTCAAAATACTCCTGATTTGTAATTAATGATGCATTTTCCCTTTTCGTAATTAGAGACTTGCAGGTTTTTAAAAAACAAAATGTCAGAAGGAATAAAGAGGAACTGGCACAGCACTGCAAAAGGAAAACATTTCTGTCTTTGGAGTGACCAAATGATTGAAAAAAATGGCTACAAATGACTTATGGAACAGCTGAGTAGCTTCTTCCATAAAGGGTAAGTTGATCCTTCACTGTTATAAAGCATTTCTGGAGAAGCCTGAACAAATGCTTCTGCTCTTTATGTACTCAGGCCTAAAGCAGCCTCTGCATATGGTGTGTGTTGCATTTTCATTTCAGCAAAACTGGAATTCCGACTCATTCCCACCACCTAATGACTTGGCCCATCCCTTTGGAGCACGGGCCTGGTGAAACTCTGCTCAGAGAAGTTATCTAGGAAAGGCAAAATATATAGTGCACTGAAGACCCAAAAGGGCAGCACTGTGTTCATAAAATGCTCACAGCTTATTTGTTTTGTCTGTATTGTCCATTGTGTTTGCCATAATTCTGTGCTCTGTGACTCTTACTCCTAAGAAATCAGGAAGTGTTTGCTCTTGTGAATTTATTTCTTAGTTTACAGGACAGTTAAGTATGATACTCTGAAAACAATATTGATATAAAAATAATTATGCTCATTTTAAAGGGCAATCAGACCCTAACAGTCTCACATTCTGTTTGCTTCCTATTCATTGGCCATATGTTGAGGGGAAGAAGGACAGTACAAAGAACTTACCAGAAAACTGAAGGTGCACAAAAGTACAAACCGGGGAGGGAAGTTGAGGAGCTTCCAAAGTCCCATCTGAGTAAAATGAAGGTTTGGCTGATTTCAGGATGAATTTGCAACCAGTTCCAGACCTTCCAGAAAAAATAAATAAATCAGCATTTAGTTCAGTGTTACTTGATGCTCATATATAAACACTTTGCCATCAATCTTGAAAGAAACTTTTGGAGAAGTGTAATTTTCTTTTGTATCACGTTGTCCTGAATGTGATAATGGTTCTAAGAGTTAAAGTGTCATCTTTTCACATACATAAGTCATCCAGCCAGGAAAAAAATATTGTTTCACTATATTTATACTTCTTGTTTCTTCAGGTAATATGAAGGATCTTTTCTTAGCAATGGAGGAAGAAAAAGAGAGGCTAAAATAAGATAAATTGAACTCTTGTTATTCATGACCCACCTCCATAGGAGTCAGATTTCCTGCTCTTCTCACTAACAATCTCCTTTGAACTTCAAGATTGATACAAAGTCTGTTGTTGATTTCTTTAAAACTTTCTCCCTTTCACTAGAGAAATATAAAATCAAAACTCTCTATTTTGGTGATCTATTTTTTGGGCTTACTTTGCCATTCCAGAAGGCAAAGGTGGCTGAAACAATGAGCTCTCTGATGGAGAAAGCGTCCATTGATCTGCCAGAATTATAACATGATCCAGTACCTGAGTACTGGAATAAATTGAAGGTAATAAAAACATTAATTCTCTAATTAATTTATACATTTAACTTGGGGATTATTTCTAAAAGTGTAAGAAAATCTAGTAATATTTTTCTTATACCTTTTTTGCTCTTTAGTGTATGTTTTCCCCTGTTCTCAGTAAGTGACAACTTAAGCACTCTCAAGTTTAATCCTGTTTTCATTGAAAATAAAACAACAACAAAAAAAGATGTAACAGGTTTTTTGCATTTGGAGTTTTTCCTATCCATATTTTTCTCCTTTGCTGAAGTTTCTACACTTTTTATAAACTGTTTTTTGTTCCAGTTTGTGCTACTGCGAAGACCAAGAATTCCAGCCAAATGGCTAACAAAACCTCAATCTATATTTAAGTTCTGTTGAATGTGAAATGTTTCAGGTTTTATCTGATTAATGGCAGTACATCATCTGTTTTGTTTTTTTCCCTAGGTTCTACTTGGAGCATCCACTGTGTTATGCTACTCTGAGTTTGAGTTTTGTGTGCTAGTTTTTATAGTTCCTTTTTTTTTACAGCAGAATGATGTAAAAGAAAGTAATTACTTTATACAAGAAACAATGAATTGTTATTTCTTTTTTTTAAATTAAAAAAACAAGGTATATACCCTTCCTTAAGCCAGAGCTATGATCAGAATTTTTTGTGTGTCTGAGGATTGGGTTGAGACCTTAGTCTACATTCTTGTGTTCCAACACAGGATCAAAACAATAGGCTAGCTATTTGCTACAGATCTTTTATCCATGGTGCAATGTCAAACATCAAACAAATCTCATTTATTTTCAGCTAACACATACATAAAAAAAAGCCCAAGCTATTAGAATTACATGCACATAATCCAAACTGAATTCATCTGAATTTTGTCTGCATGAGTCCAGCATATTCCTTCCTTCCATATTCACAGCTCATGCCCAACCCTGTACACTCTGTTGGCTGTGAGGCATTAAACACCTTTAGGAGAGGTATTTTTGTTGAATAAGCATTTTTTGCCACCAAATACCCAGCCCAAGTGGCTGCACTGACTGGTGAAGGAAGCACGTTTTATTTATGTAGCTGTTGTTGCTACAACCAAGCAATGGTTTGGTTCTGCCCCTCCAACTGTCTGTGCTGCTAATCAGGATTTCCAAATGCTAAGTGTTAATGCATACAGCTTGGAGCTGAGAAATTCTGTCATCACCAAGGGATTAAACAGAGATTTATTCAGGTAACTCAGAACAAATACTACTCTATGAGGTTTAAAACAAGCCATGAATCCAAATTATTGAACTTTCCCTGCATAACAAAGCACCCCTTTTGCATACTGCCAGGTGGACTGCACTCTGGGCCTTGACTTTGTTGTGCTGTACCCTCATTGCTTTCATCTTTTAAAAACATACACGAAAATGATGATAAAATTCCATGTCCCTGGAAACATTCCAGGTCAGGTTGGACAGGGCTCTGAGCAAACTGATCTAGTTGAAGATGCCTGTGCTGATGGTGGGGGTGGTTGGACTAGATGACCTTTACAAGTCCCTTCCAACACAAACCATTCAATGCTTCTATGATAAATTACAAGTATTATTTCAGTAAATTACCTAAAACAGCAGCAATCACAGGGAGAACCCTCTTTCCAAGATACCTTCACAGCAGTCAGCCCTTGAAAAGCTTTTTTTGTCTTCTGGGCCAGGCAAGCACTCTACAGCTACTTGGACCTGAGCTCCTCTTCAGCTTTGGCTACACCCTCTGTCCCCTGATGGAACAGAAACTGGGAAGTATGAGCCTGGGGAAAAGTATTTGCTTACTAATAAATCTCAGGTTTCCACAAGTACCAGTCACTGGGAGCAAGGATGTGACAGTGAACAACTGAGTGAGCACCAGAAACAGCTGGACACATTCTCACCCAAACCTGTGACTTTTGGCTTCCAAGAAAACAAGAGAGAGAAAAAAAAATAAGGCATCATCCTGCTGACAGATAAGCTGTCCATGTTGCATCCCATCCAGTCTGCCCTTGCCTGGGTGACTTTCCTAATTTTGAAGCCTTGGTGCAAGAGGTCAGAGAATAGTTTAATTGCATATAAGAGGTGATCTTCTTTTGGCATGATTTATAACCAAGGTAACTAGTTCAGAAATGCATGGCTCATTTAATTTTAAAAAGAGGGTTTATTTTAATTATTTATGCTGTATAAATAATGAGATTCCAACAGTCTGGGAAGCCACTGAAACATTATGATATTAAATCTTTGCAAAGAGACAGGAGGTGAAGGGAGAGGCTCTTTTGTGTGAGTTATAAAGTGTGAGGATTAGCAAAATGTGGATTAGTAAGGGTCTGCTGCACTCAGTACAGAATGTGGGGTGAAATATTTACTGTTAGCATTACTTGCATTCAGCTTATTAAAATTAACTCTACTAGCTTGTAAATAATAAAAAATGTGTTTGATGAAAAAAAGCTCTTTTTTTTTTTTTTCTAAGAGCCTTACTTGAAGTTATTTAATAAATTCCACTTCCTATTTACTGTTAATAAACAGTAGGAAACACTCAATAGCTCATGTTCAAACCTTGAAGTATTTGGAGCACATGGATAGTATTTTAGGGTTTCATCATTACATTTTCTTATATCTCTAGTCAGATTAATTAAAAATAAAATTTAAGCAAACAAAGGATATGGGAGAAAAAAATTACTTTCTGTCCTGGGCTCCTGAGCTGAGAACTCAGCATCTGTTTGATTATGCTGATTGTGCTAAAATAAACCAGATTTTCATTATTTATCTATTTATGTTTATCTATTATCTATGTACTTATATTTCTATTTTATATATTTATCTAGCTAGAATATCAATTTATAATTTTATCAAAAACAGATCTCCTAAAATAATGTGAGGTCTATTACACTGAAAATTCAGCTGAAGTCTGACAGCCAGGGAAAAAGCAAATATTTATTCCCAGTGAAAACCAGAGATAGTCCAGGGAAGTGGGGACTGTGAGACTGTTATGTTAGAAAAAGCACTACCAAGGTCCTTCAAAATTACCAAGGAGCTACAAGCCATTATGTGATGTGACACATTAAGGGGAAAAAAACATGGGGGAAATAAGAATTGACAGTTTTGTTTTACAGGAGGCACAAATTTGGCAGCAGAGACAACCAGCTACATTGGTACACCTAAATCTTGGACCTTTCAGCAGAATTACTGAGTCAACATTTGCTCATATCTCATAGGTCCTGTTCCACGTTTTGTTACCTGGATCTCTTAATGCTTCCATTTAATTACAGGGCAATCACCACTGCAGTTTATGTTCCTGTCAGTCATTTTGCTTCTGTAGGAATATCCAGCAGCAGCACAGAACCCTCAGCCCCTCTGCACATCAGCTTTCACCTATTTTTCATTCTGACATGGTTTATAGCAAATGTCATTATGGGATTGCATTTAAGGTGCTGGTGACAACATGTCATCGTTCCATTAAGTTTTTAGACACCTCTTCTAATTGTGTATTTCAGCACTTCAGATGCCTGTGATTGCTGCTGTTTCTCACCTTCCCCAGCTGTTTAAATGGCACCAAAATCTTGCTCATTACCTCAAAAGTTGCAGATTGTGTTGACTTATTTTTGTAAACGTGACATCAGAATTGCACTCACAGCAGAAACCTCCATCGGGAGCCTGAGGGTCACCACCCATTGCTGGAAAAACTGCAGTAGTGCCTTGAAATTGGCCCACAAGATGTTGATTTGGGGAAATTCCTGTATGGATAAAAGCTCATTTCAAACGTTGTTATAATGATGCCCTTGACTGCTCTCCTGGAGGACTTACAGACCATTCCAATGTCCAGACCAATCCTCCCTTCCTTCCTTCCTTCCTTCCTTCCTCCCTTCCTCCCTTCCTCCCTTCCTCCCTTCCTCCCTTCCTCCCTTCCTCCCTTCCTCCCTTCCTCCCTTCCTCCCTTCCTCCCTTCCTCCCTTCCTTCCTTCCTTCCTTCCTCCCTTCCTCCCTTCCTCCCTTCCTCCCTTCCTCCCTTCCTCCCTTCCTCCCTTCCTCCCTTCCTCCCTTCCTCTTCTTTTTCTTTCTCCTCTCAAATAAATGTCCATTAACATTGGTAAACGGATGGATAAGTGAAACAGATGCAGAATCCAAAATCTGTTTGAATTCTCTTGCCCAATACAGGTGACTGTTTTCAACATAACTATAAAAGAAAATTTGATTCATTTTTATAGACTACCAAAGAAGGGTGTTCTGGTTTTGTGTGTGTATGCATGGGTTTGCAGTTGGATTTTTTTCTTTAAGAAAAAGCTCTGGCTTCTTCTTTAAGAAAAAGTCTCTCTTGGAATGGACCAGAACAAAACATTTATGAGTCCTAGAGAAGGAAATCTTTTCTTGCTGAACCTTCATGGAATGACTATCTTTGAATTTCAGTGATTCTGAAGCAGCTGGGAAACTAAATCAACCCTTTTAAACATATGAAGTCAGCTTCTGGATGTCCTTGAATCTTCTAAGTCAACATCAAGCACTTTCATGAAAGAGCAGGTGTAATTCAGCAGTGGGATGGACATGGTAGTGGGATGGACATGGTAGTGGAATGGGTGAAAACTTACAGCTGTAGTATTTAGAGGACAGACTCAGAAGTCATAAAGAACCTTATAGTCACAAAATAATTTCATTCACCCATCACAATATTACACATATGTTTAAGAAAAACAAAAATTGAGACATATTTCATCTGCTTTGGCCAGACCTACACAATTGCTCCAAGCAGATTAAACAAATCTAAACCAATGTGAGGAACCCTCTGCATGGTCCTCATGCTTATTATGTTCCTCAAGGCAAGATAGAGAAAGAAATAAATAAGGTGACAGCCTGAGGATAAGTGTCCAGGGAAAAGATGTCATTGTCACTGGGAGAATAAATGAGGAAGGGTGATGTGTAGGAGAGGAATTAACTAAACCACTTTTGACATTTTTTGGGAGGAAAAGAGCTCCCAGCATCTGGAGACAATGCAATACTCCAACACATGTAGGAACACAGCAGAAACTGAAGATCTAATGACCCCCATTGGGAAAGAAGGTGGGAACTTAAAAATAAAATGTTTAAGTTGCAATTGCATCAATAAATAAATAAATTCCAAATTTCACCAGTTATGTTTTTGATTTGTTGTTAAACTGTGTCTTAGGCTAAAAAGAAGTAAAGCCTCCAGTTGTAAACTAGAACAAGTTGAATGGAGCTTCAGGACATTGTATTTGACAAACTGCAAAATCAGCTTTGCCATGAGACTTAGTTTCCAAACTCCACAGCCTTTTGCTAGATATAAAATGCTGTTTCTGTGAATCCCTCTCTCTAAGTTCACGTTTGCTTCTGGTGGCTGCAGAGGGATGGAGAACAAGCAGCTCAGTGGTGTGATCACTTATTCTGCTGCTCTTGGACCTGAGGTTTTTTGTTTGTTCTGTTGCTCAGAGCAGGGGGAGCAGATGTGTTTTCAGGTTATACTGGATGGGCAGAGCATGAAAAAAAATCCCGTGTAGAAGCAGAAACAGGAGGAAATTACGGTCCTTGACTGATGCCAAATAAGTCTGGAATTTGTCAGATTCAGGTTTGACTTTTGGCAAGTCACTAGCCTAAATATTCATGGAAAAATGAGGATTTGATTGCTTTAAAACTGAGTTCTTAATCTCTGTAGACCTCTTCTGTTATTTTCCTTACAGAAAAGGGCTCAGGAAGTATAAAATTACATATTCTATTGAGTGCTTAAAACTGTTTAAAGGAAATATTTATCCTTTGGTATAAAAGAAAAAAGTGTAGAAATATGTACAGGTTTAATTTAAAGCAAAATAAGAGAACTTTGGAGACTGCAAATAATTTCATTCATGGAGGATTTGTCAAGGTTTATCTCAGGCCTCATAAAAGCTGGCACAGTAGTTTGGGGAGCAGTCGAGACTTCTGAGTGTGAGATTTGCTTTAACTGCCTGAAGTCTCAGAAAGGAAATGAAGTGCAGTGGACCAGGCAGTGTTGCATCAGTCACCACTTCTGCATTTGTATCTTAGTTGGATTTACCTCCTGACCACCTTTAATTTACAAACATGAATGTTTATGACTACAAGTTACATTTGTGTCCAGTGATGGCAGAGCTGGAGATTCATGACTTTGTTTATGCAGGTACTTGTTTCTGCATGTCAAAGGGTGGGATGGGCAACTTCCATTTCCAAAAGCCTGGCAAATATGTCCTTTGTGATTAACTATTGGAACACCAGGATACCTATTTGGCCTTTACCAAAATGTGCCACAGCAAAGGGCATTACCTCCTTCTGTGGTTGGTATTTCCAGAACTCAAGGGACAATTTACTTTTATCCCATCTTCTGTTTCCCATGAAGCTATGAATCTTAACTAGAGAGTATTGTTTTTCTTTTCTCATAAATTGCTCTTTGGGCTGGATTCTAGGGGAGAGAGGAAAACATTCTAGGTTTTGGCATTTCTTTTTCAGGTCTGTCCTTTCCAGCTACTCAACATAAACTCATGTATTAAGGACATTTTCTGATGAAAGCTTTTCTATGTGAAAAGAATAATAGAGCAGGAAGTGAGATACATGAGAAAGTGTGTTTGGAAGCAGAAAATTCCAGTAATCAACTGAGGTCAAGCCCCATGTCTGTCAGGGCCTTGGTGGGGTCAGCTGCCCCCAGCTGCCCCACTTCCTGAGCAAGCATATGAAAACCAAATGGAAAGCATAAATATGTTTCTAAAATCAGTTGGCTAATGAAAGAGAGTATAAAAAGTTAATGAAATAACAATTTCACGGAACACTATTTTGAGATGTCCAGAAAGCACTGACATAAGCAGTCAGCTGAGATGAAGTCCAAGACTCATGAGCTATACTTCTCAGGAAAAACAATACAAAACAACCAAACAAAAAAAGACGAAAAACCAAAACCAACCAAGAAAAAACTAAACCAAACAAAAAAACCCTGACCAACCAAACAAAAACAACCCAAAGAGATGTGGAGGAAAAGCTTTATATGTTAGTCAAGGCTGCTAATTTAAGGGAAATCCAGTAAAAAGCATTACTCTGTTTGATGATACTACCAGAGCACCAGGGTGTAACTAGACCCCAATCCATTACATTGTACACTAACAGAATTGATGAGACTTGAACTGTGATCTTTAGTCATGCAAAGCTCTCTTCTGAATTGGCAGTTTTCCCTCATTACTCAGTCTGTACAGAATCATAAATTCCTATGAATTAAACTGAGAAGCAATTTCCTGATTAGCATTACAACTGCTAATGAAATGAGAGTTTACACAAGTTGCAGTGAACAGAGAGATGTAACACTATCAGGTATTCAAGTCAGACATATTTAAAATACACACTTCTGATTTCCTGCAATTCCCACTTCCTGCAGTCTCTAAAGTTTAGCAAGATCATAAAAGTGGAGCAGCACGTCATGGAGTTCCTTTTAGTTAATATCACAGTATTAAATAAGATCTTTCCTGCAAGGGAAAGAAAATAATTATTCTCTCTCCTAAGCTGACTGTGCAAAATGGTCTTCAATAAAATAAATAAAATTAATATTCAGTGATTTACAGGAAATCTCCTGAGCATGGGAGGTTTCCTCCAGACAGGAAAAGCAAACACTTATGGGGTAATGTTATTATGATGGTTTATGCTAATTAAAATGAAGCAGAAATTCCTAATTTTAAGCTTCACCATCAAGTGCAAAGGGGAAAATTCTTTCCTGGTTCAAGCTTTATCTTGTTAAGAAGATTTACCTCCTTATTTCCTAGACTAAAGATCTATTCTTGAGACTCCACTAAGAAAGCAGAGCCTTGCAGAGTTTTTCTACTAGTTGCCATGACACTTTGGATCTCAACCTGCAGTTCAACACAGTAGCTACAATTAGGTTAATTAGAACATTATCTCCAAGTATACAGCTATTGTACTAAAGAAGAAACATTCTCACTGAATATGCTGCTTAGTCACCAATAAATGATTTTTTTTTTTAAATTACATTTTCTAATTATAATGAATAATTTATTTTCCTGGGGACTCTTGACATTTAAATATTGTAACTCAAAAGATAAATACAAGATCCATCTAATATAATCTTAGGACATTTGAAATGTTTCTGACCTTTTAGTTATTTTCTTCTATAAAACAAAGAGAGAAAAAGAATCCCTATAATAAAGGATTATACTATTCTAGCTCATTAGATATTTCCAAATTGAAATGAAAAATCACATATATATATATAAATGCTCATCTTGTCAAAGCAATTTTTTTAGTATAGTGTTCCTTACTTCTTCCTGCAAAAGGTGACTAGGCTGGGGTTTTTTGGGTTACATTATCTTTTTTAACCATCTCAGCACCTAGAAGCTCTTCTTTAGGGAAAGGAATCAATTGTGCCACGTGCTGAGCAAACCAAATAAATGAAGCTTTCAGTCTACACAGAATAACAGCCAGGTGTAGACAGACAAAGAAACACAGGAAATAAGGAATTAAAACTATTGGTGTGATGAGTTGGGGTGTGAGTCCATATGGGCTGGCTTGTTTTTCTACTGGTTTTATAGTGGTTATGAAAAGAAAAGCTTTGAGGAGAAAAATACAGTATTTTAAGCCTTTTCTACAAACTGAGCACAAGCACAGAAGGAAATGATAAAGTACCAGGAGCACGTCAGTAAAAAGCAGCTCCACTGAAATCAGTGCCTTTTGTCACTGATGTCAGCAGAGGCAGATCAGTTTTTGAGAGTGTCCCATGTCAATTTAAACTCTTCACCTTCTGAAATAAATGTCCAACACTCTAAAATTTTGCCCAGATGTATCTGAGTGACACAACTGGCCCCCAGACCCTGTGCGTTACAAAAAGGTACCTCTGAGCTATAGGGTGTGACCAGCCACAGTTTCAGGCTGCCCTGGAAATCAGATGGTGCTGTTGGGACACTCTGCAGCTTCTTAAACCTATTCCAGAGCGTTGCCTGATTCCCAGAGAAGCTGGACATGCTGTAGAAACCTGCCCAGGGCAATGACTTAGCAGCATACATCTCATGAATGTCATAGCTGTCGTTGGGAAATATCAAATGCCAAGATTTTAATAATTTATTTCCACCTATTTGACAGACAGGGACTTTTTGAGGACAGAACTCTAAATTCAAGCATTTGTTTCTGCCTTTTTTATGTCTCAAATTTGTTCCTATTCCCCACCCCATTTATCAATCTTTTTCACTAATCATTACTGCCTATATTTAACTTCCATAATCACTAACCCTCTTCTCTGCACATCTTGAAGGAAGGAAAGTTGCTGTCAGGCATTATGCAAACTATGAAGAATGCTGAGGTGAAAAGATGGAATACCAAGCCCATTAAAAAGATTGCAAAAATCCCTTAACTTCAAGAAAATCATGTTTTGCTGATAAGAAATGTTATCAGCCAGGTGCTCAGCTAGGCACATAAGCATAACTCACCTACACATGAGTTCTGGTGCTCTCAGCCCCTCGGACGTTTGCCCAAACTCCAGGAGCTTTAGGAGAAACCTTGATGTTGTTTTGTTTTGATATTTACATCGGTTCAAGTCTCTCAAGTCCATTCTTTTTTTTTTCCAGTTCCTTCACTGACCTGCAAAGGATGATGATGATTAGAACCTAATTCTTTGGTTCTGTGAGCCAATCAGAGGTTTACTGACCTGGCACTTTAGGTGTATCTGACACCATTTAAAAGAAACCCAAAGATAAATATAATTGCACATAAATCTCAGATAGCATAAAATTCTCATCTCATATAGATCAAGTGCACTGCTAAATTCCAGCTGGAGCCCAAAGAAGTTATTTTTGCATTGTAAAAAAACTTGAAGACTAACAGAGCAAACCATTTCAGTATAAAAGATGAAACATTTTTACCAAATTGACTACTTTTGTTTCCTTCTTTGTAAGAGGAAAGAGAAAAAGGGAATGGCCTGGTTTAGAATTGCTTAGCAAGCCTGCATTTAACAGAGGTCTTCATGGCTCTGCCATGCAACTCCTCCTAGAACCAAACCTGATGGCCCAATTTAGTTCCAAACTTTTGTGTGTCTGTTTCTTCATTCCACCTTTCCCATCATTCTACCTGTTCAACAGTGTAAATATGTTCTACATATTTATAGGATCTGTATCCAAGTGTCTCCTACATAATAATTCAACACATGGTATTATTTGAGTGAATCACAGAAGAAAAATTAAAGTTAGTATCTCCTTCCCATACTTAATTTAACAGCATAACCATGCCATTTTTAGTCACTTCAGAGAGGCTGGAAATCTGCTGTGGTAGATGCTTCCACTTTGACCTGCAGCACTTTGTCCTCTCAGTTCTTTTCAGTTCCACACCAGGAGAGATAAAACAGTAACAGTTGCCTAAAGTTTGAACTCCAAGTAGTCTGGTCTTAGAGCTGAATATCTTTAAAACACATAATAAAAGAAAAATCTTAAGTTGTGTTTGTCAAGGCAGGGAAAATCACGTCTGAGACAAGGATATGAATGTGATGATGAATGAAGATGAAATCTGTTGATGTGGGTAGATTCACAAATACAAAAGAAAATAAACTGTTAATTTTCCCATGTTATTGTTTGTTTCTCTTCTGTTTTCACTAAACCTCAGTAAAATGTGTCTCCTCTTCTTCCAGGCAGCTTTGGCTGCTGCCACCAAACCCATTTCACGTGACTGTAATGGTAACAGATGACATGGGTAATTCTGTCTGTTCCCTACTTCTCCATACTTACTCCAAAAGCTATTCTAGCAGAAGCAAGAAAAGTGTATTCCCACCTTATCTAATGCCTTTTCTCCCTCTCCTCTCACCCTGTCATGCTGTTTGTGCCCTTGCTTAAGCCCTTTCTGAAATATCTTCTGTCACTTGGGATCTGGAAGCCAGCAGATATTATTACCTGCCTATTTATCCTGCATGTTCTTCAGTTGAGAGTTTATCCTGGTGCAAATGGAAACCTGTTCCCTGCCTTCTGGCAAGATTGAAAGGAGAAAAATTCATTCGTGTGTATGCCTGAGAGCTGGTGACATCCTTGTGAGACAGAAAAGATATTTTGATTCATTGCTCTCAACCCTCAACTGATTTGTCATACAATGTCTGTTCATAATCTCACCCGTCATCCTCTGCAGGTCTTTTGCTAATAATAATCCAGCACCCTCAGTCCTCTGCAGAGTTGCCTCCTCCCCCAGACACCTTTCCCTCATTCTCCTGCACTTCTTAGACTTAAATTGGAGAAAAAGGATGTAATGCTTCTCAGGACAGAGAGACACAAAAGAGCAGGAACTCCTGTAATTTACTAACCCAGAAGACTACTCAGTGTAATCTTCTACAAAGTCTTTGAACAGGTAGGTGTGAGTGTCCCTGGGGAGCTGTGTGTGATCCCAGGTAACCAAGTCCATCTATTTGTGTTAATATTATATTTGTTATCTATTTGTTACATTATTTGATAAATATATTAGTTAGTATACTTACTTATATCTTTTTACAGACATGAAACCAACATCCATGTCATATACTCTTATTTACAGCAGCAGTTCCTATTTTTCCTGAGTACTCTGCCTTTAATTCACTGATGCAATGCAGCATTTGTTGATTTTTTTCCTAAAATGGGTAGCAGCAAATGTTATTTCATTAGTGTATCCACCAAGGGTTTCTGCAGAAAGGCTGCAGCTGGGATGCACAAAATGCACTATTTTTATTTATATTAGGGTTCCACCCAGAGGCAGCAAAAAGCACCAGGCTCTTCAAGCATACAAGGATTGCCTGGCCTTTATTCCCCTTTTTTGTTTTTTTAATCATTTACCCCCAGTCCAGGTACACCTGGAGATTAAAATGAAGTGCAGTCCTTAGAACGGGGCATGAGAAGGGTTAAAACTGGAATTAGAGAGGGAGAAATACAAGCAATGAAGCAAATTCTCCACCTCAGTTCATTGCTTCGTGACCTATCACTTGTTCCTTGTGAATTTTATGTGGGAACTGATTTATAGGGCAAATCAATCGCTCTAGCAGAAGGAAATGTGTCCTTTAAACTGTGTGACAGCATCTGTCTGTGACAGCATGCATGCAGCATGAATAAGGACTGAGCACAAAGTTCTTTGCTTTAGAAGCTTCACAAAGGTAGATACACACATATACATGTAAACCCAAATCAAAGAAACAAACCTGAACACATTCGCCACAACAATCTAGTCAATGCAAGCACAGTTTGCTGAATACTTTACATGTGAGTGCTGGGGAAAGGCAAGTTGTGTGGAAGCAGGTAGAAGTGTACAAGTAGGTATTTTCAAAGGTATTTTGCTTCTTACTGGTGGCACAGAAAGACTCACAGGGCACAGTCAGGGGAGAAGCCTTAGTTGGGCTCCACACAGACACAGGTTCCAATAGCAAAGCCTTACTTCAGGGAACAGAACAAATGTGTCCCAGTGACAGTGAGGAGGGACCAGCCAAGCCCTTTGCAGGGGGTGCACAGGCAGCTGCTTTCTCCCTGAGCCTTGGGGTGGGATCCAGAGGCTGGTACTCACCTGCATCCTTAGGACCTGGCTCTTGTTTGAAGAGGGCTTTGAGCACCACTGAGCCCCAGAACTGCCATGCCTCCTCTAACCCAGATTGTGGTGTCCAGCTGAAAAATCCAGATGGATTTGGTCCTCTGAAACATGAACCTAAAACAAAACAGAAAAGGTGTTACCAGATTCTAAAACCCACTAAACTGGTTTCTTCACCAACAGCTATTTTTCACATTGGAAAGTGCCAGAGTCTACATTATTGCCATATAAAGTCCCAACTACTTTATTACCACGCAATTTGAGATACTCGGGCACCATGATGAGAAACAGCTGGAGATGGAGAGATGTAACCCTACATCCCAGCTCCCTGTGCTCATGCCTTGGTGGTAGCAGGTACTGAAGCAGACACAGTAAATCAGTGAACTACAACTCTTTGCTCTAGTGAGAGAGAAGTAGGGATTTCATTATCCAAGGCCTTCTTAGAGTAAGAGTCTTAGTGGCTGCAGTGAGCTCAGTGGGAAAGGAGAGTATCTGAGAGCAAAGGAAACCTCTGATGATTTTAAGTACTGTAATTTTTATCCCATAAACAATTCAGATGGGATGAGCTATGTAATAGCTTTTTTATTATAATCACAGCTATTTGTTTGGTCTTTCACCAGATCGTTAAAGCTACAGAGGTTGCTGGAGAGCCACTTTTTGAGCTGGTTTAACTGTTCTTATTTGATTGTTGGAGTTCAGTGATGCTAAAGATTTATAAGCAGCCATGAAAAGCTATTTCTAAAAAAGCTTGTCTCCTGAGTATAACCAGACCCTCCCTCTTTAAATAATGTCAGTGACAAAGTTTTTCCTCTACTAAAAAGATGAAAACAACCCAGAGGAAGCTACCTAGAAAATATGGTAAAGTGTTTTCTCTTTTCCCAGCAATTTTAGAGGGAAAAGAAGGCAAGCAGAAAAGCATTTCAGTAATGAGGTTTGGCACAAGCTCAAACCTAAATGTTGCTTCATGCATTGGGAGTGCAGGATCAGGTCACAGGCGTGAAATCAGATGTAATTTCATTCCACCCTAAAATCCAGCTTTGGAAAGAATTATTAATTTGATTTCATCTTTTGCACAGGATTGCTGTTGTAAAACCATTGGATGGGGTGGGTGGAGAAAGGTGAAGAGATGGGTAGATCTGTGAACCTGTAAGAGCTTCCTCCAGAATACCTAACTCTGACCTCCAATGGAAAACCCCATCTCCAATATAACACAGTACAGAGAGGGTTGGTCAGAGGAAATTAAGCTCTGAGACACCATCTAGAGCAACACTTCAGTTGTACCATTTAACAGCACGAGGAAACAAAAGTGACAGAAAACCACCAATTTATTGCACTGCCCAAGGTGCTGAACACACAATCACTTTTCTGTGGGCAGATTTTTCTAATTATAAACAGTTCTGTGTGTTTATGAATCTGTAGCATGCTGAGTCCAGTGACAGCATTTGCCACCTGCATTGCAATCCTCAGAAATGTAATTAGAACACTGTGCACATTTCCCTGCAGTTTCAGCATCAGTTACTCTACCATCACATTAATATTATTTATTGTACCTGCTTAACCTTTCGATTTTCTAATAGGTCTTCAAAGTGGTTTTACATAGACTGCTCTGTACACTACACAGCAGTGTGAAATTTAGACAGAAATTTACATAATTCTCCAAGGTGTAAACTTATCTTCCATTCCAAGCCATTAAATATCATCTGTCTGTATATCACCATCTCCTTTCAAAGTCTCAATCACATCTATATGCAATTCCCCTTTCAGGAAGCAGAAGTTCCTATAGTACCTGAGCAATTTGTTTCCACCCATTAAAACATTCATTTACATTTTTAATACCAGATTTTCCAGAAACGAATGCATTTTTAATGTAACATATTTTAGATTGGTATTGCATTGTTAAAAAAGGAACACAGGCTGGTTCTGAAGCTATTTATACACAGCTATTAGACACACAACTGTTGTATATGACTAATCATTTCTTTACTGATCTCAAAGTTTCCCACGTTGGGTCTGTATTGCTGGAATCTCAGCCCTGCTACCCCAGAGAGGGCAGGTGGGATGTGAAGACAGAAAAGATACAGGTTTTTGGGAGGAGATGCAACAGTCATGGATCTATTATCTCCACAGGAAAGGTTCAGCCAAACCTACATCTCAAGATGCTGCTTTTCCAGCAGCTTCCCCTGTCTACACTTACACAACACTGGTCTGACCCACCTGTCTGATGTGGGGCTGATGGTGCTGAGCACTTCAGCCACAGCTCTGGATCAAAGCAGGGGAAATTTGTCTTCTGCTCAACACAAACTGTGTGATGACAGGTAGGCCTGTGCAAAATTTCACCTGAAAAACTGCTGTTGATTTTTTCCATTACTGCCATCATAAAATACTCAAGGAACAGTCAATAAAAAAGCAGGAAATTTTTTTCCCACTTGTTTTTTTTTGCTGTTTTTCTTTCTTTCTTTTTTTTTTTTCCTTTTTAAATAAAAGCAGCAACTGTTTAGAACTAGAGAAAAAAACAGTGTTTATACCCACTGTGATTAAAAAAAAATAATCATTTTCATAACATTAATTGTCTTTGGAAAAGAAAAAGATAAGAATTTTAGTGCTAGAAAGTAAAAAAAAAAGCAGCCACTGCACAAAATGGAATGAGATTATTATTGATATTACCATAGTTTCCTTGGGAGCAGCATGGCTGAGCTATCCTACTGACACTGCTTCTCTTCATGGTGCCACCAGGGCAAATTCCAAGATGATTCACACATCACAAACACCTCCAGCCCCTTCACCTGGTGCTTTGGATGGCTTAAACCACCAGGATGGAAGGAAATCTGTTCTGTATTCCCAACCTCAGCAGGAATGAGAACAGAGACATTTGTACAAGAGTTCTTCATCCAGGTCCTATGGTGAAGCTGACACACAACAGCCCTGGACACACTTCTACAGCCTAAACTGAAAGTCCACAGCACTTCCCAAAGCCCTGTACCTGAAAAACTCATCCCTGCAATTCCTACTTTCACACATCTGATTCAAAACCAATTGCTTTCCAATTGAGTTTTTCATCATTTTTGGAGAGAATGTGAACAAACTTAGGAAGCACATAAAAAGCACAACATTTTAATGTATCTCATGATTGCCTGAATACTTTGAAGTGGGTAACTTCAAAAAACTGAAGTTCTGATGCAGAGTCTGTAAACTTCCACCCAGTTATTTATTTTACTTTTTTTTCAGAATTTGGCTGAAGCAGCAGCTCCTTGAACACCTTGGAGAAAGATCTAAGGGAGGGTGTCATGGTATGTATCTGGGCACAGACTTCAGGTCTTCTAAAACAATGATCCCTGCAGGAATTTCTTTAGGTTACAACTAATTCTAAGAGCCAGTATATGAAGCTCAGTTCAGTGTTCAGGCAAGTGGGCAGTGTTTGCTGGTCCCCTCGACCCCAGAGGCTGCACAGAGAAAAAGCTCAAGAGCTGCTTTCAGTTACAAAGTGTGTGTAGTGGGTGATGTAGGTATGAAGTGGTAGGACAGAGAGACATAAGCAACCAAGATGTGCTCCTACCTGCAGCACTTCTGCCTGTCATCCTGAGGTGAAAACCATTTCTTGTGCTAAGATGACAGCAAAATAGCTCATGCAAACCCCCTCTCACAGACCTGAGCAAAGCAAACAAGCACACCCAATTTGAGCCTCCTAGACACATAAAGATGTTCCATCCTACCAAGCAGCTACTGTATTTCCTTTAGCCTGGCAGTCACCAGCTCAGGGACGGCTGGAACAAGATTTTACTTCTGTCAAAGCAATTGCAGCAGGGTCATCAGTGCTGAAAGGGGTGATGAAACTGAGCTGCTTGAAGATGCAAACATCTACACAGGAAGGAACGAGACTTGCACATCTGAGACCCAACCCCAACACAGTCACAAAGTCCACATCCCCAGTGGGGCCCACCACGTGTGCCACCACTGCAAGGCCAGAATCTGACCCCTGATGACCCCGCCATGCAAAGCCCTGTGAATGTGAATGTCTCCCAGCCTCCCCAAACCATAACAACTTGCAATATTTTAAAGATGATTTTCATGCATGAGAAGAACTGCCGAGCTCCAGAAATGTCTGAACTCAACACATTTGCCCTTAATGCTGTTTTGACAGGAGAAGGCCAATGAACAGCACATATGCTGACAAAGGAATTGCTAATGATGAGTAGAAGAAGCAATGACAATGTTAGTTCTGCAAGATTCTTCACTTTAAAATTGCTTCTGCCAATATTGGCACATATTTCATATCTTTAATGTCCAAACTTGTTTGCCATTATAAAGCAAATATTTGTCAAGTCCCTGTGCTCTCTGAAGCTTCCCTGGGCTTATAGCAGAAATTTCTCTGCTGCCTCAGACTCTGATGTGTCAAGGGGAGACTGCAGGAGTTCAGAGCAGAAAGTGGGAGGTCACCCCTGGGTGGAAAAGGAAAAAAGATCTAAAGAGTTTGAATCTAACCAAAGTCAAAGGACTAGCTCAGGTCAACAGGTCTGTCACCATCCTGTGGTGTGATCAAAGGGAGAGACGTGGAAGTTTCAATACACTTCCCAGGTTGGTTCAGAGTGAGTCCCTTTGGGACATCTACAAAAAATGGCAGAAGGTGCAGTCTACTCATTGTTTTCTGCTCAGGCATTTCTATTTGGCCACAGATCTGCAAATGCCACGATGTGTCTTCCCCGAGCGCCTCTCTGCAGTTCTGCAAAAGCTCAGTTCCTCAATAATTTACCTGGCATAACACCACCAGGAATGACTCCCATGTCACCAGATGGTCAGTTTTGATTCTAAAATATCAAAACCATTTATTTTAATGTATGCCAGTGGCTGAGATTTTCAGGAATGAAATCAGGCAGAATTTTAAAGCTGAATCAAAAATTTGGAAGCTTTTCTCCTACTCATTTGTGTTTTCAAAAATATCCTAATTGATTTTCAAACATGTTTTATTGACTTCCAATGTGTTTCTAAATGACTTGGGCCATTTTTGCTCTGGGCATTGAAATGGCTGTAAAACACCTTTGAAAATCACAGTTTTAATGCTGAATACATATTGTTTCTATTGATATTAGAGTGTTGTACCATTTTCAGAGGTTTTTTTAAGGCACAAACAAACGAACAAGGAGAAAAAAAAGATGTAGAAAAGCAAAGATTTTGAAGTATCTGTGTATCAAAAAGTTTTCCAAAAATGTAGATTTAGGCTACCTTGACAGCAAAAAACATTCAAGTCTGTAATTACACAAAGGGGAATCTGAAGATAAATTAATGTAAAAAACAAGATGGCTCTGATTGTGTTTTCCAACATCTCTAATTAACCACAACTTTGTAACTTGAGTTTTTTCTTTGCATTAGTCATTCTGACACAATGTCAGCTTTGAGGCCACAAGTATTTTGAAAATTAATTAAAATGTCATAAAATACTTCTTTCATTAGCATATATATGGTCATAAAAATAATTATAATTGCTTCTTAGATGTGGAGGAGAGTTAAGTTTGATTGATGGAATTAATGAAAATGTGGACAGTTCAAACATACTAAAGAGGAGAAACTTGGGGTATTAACTATTGACTATGCAAAAGTTACAATAATTACAGTAAAGAGCTAAAAAGATTAGTATTCAAAAGAAAAATGTACCTTGGAGCCTAAAATACCCGTTGCAAATTATGAATGCATTTTCAACTGTTTATATCATTCTCAGAAGAAAAATATCATTTTGATTAACTTCCAAAGCCTCCTAGATTAATAGGCATTTGCAGTCTTACAGAGAGTACAATCAATCCCTCTAATCTTGTTATCAGATGCTAAACAGCTGGGTGACCTGATTTAAGTGTTATGATTTTAAGGAAGTAATAAGGTATAATAGTTTCCAAATGCCTGCTAAGAATTTGCAAGCTGTATAATACACCAAAAGATATGCAAATAAATGACACTACAAGAAACATTATAATTAGCATTGGAATGCATATAAACTGCTTGTGCAGCCATAAGCAACCTGATCTTATTTCACTTCTGTTTCTTTTAATTTATTCTCTCTTTTAAAGACTTGCAACTCAATGATGATATTCTTAGAAGCCCAGGTTGAACCCACTTTGCAAAGGGATAAATCCTTAAGCTGAATAAAGCCTTTTCATTCAGCAGCTGAGACCCTCTAAAGCAAACTGACCACAATTTGCAAGAATAATAAAATGAGATTAAGGTGCAAGTGGTGCATGCACCACATTTATTGCCCTTCTCCAGACACTGCATTTGGAAACAAACTGCAAAACCAGTTGGCATTGAAATCCCTAAAGGGGGGATGGGTCCCAGGCTGTGTGCAGTCCCTGGGAGATGTGGAAATGGTCAAAGCAAAACTCAGCTCCTGCTTGAGGAACCCCCTGGGGCCTTTTGCAGATCCCTTTGACTGGGCTGCTCTCCTGCCCTTTGCTGCCTGGTCCCTGGAGGGCAGTTCCTGGTTTTCTACATGATTCTTCAAACTGAGCCTCCCACCTGTGGCTCAAATGCAGACTGAGATGCCAGACTCTTGCCCTGTCATTTGATGGCCAACCAAGCAACGAAGCAAGGCTCTGGTTCTTCTGCCTCCCAAGGGCTGTGATGGGCAGCCCCCCTGCAGCTCACGTCTCTCCTAGACACTGGATTTCAAAAGAAAGGCAGGGTGTGAAAACTTGGTGGTGACACATGGTAACAGATGGGTAGAAAGCATGGGCCAAACCCAGGAGAAGAGCCAACCCAGCCAAAGCCCAAAGCCAGGCACCTGTGGGTCCTGCTGGACATTTTAAAAGTTCCTGATGCCTTTTGAAAGACAAGATCATCGAAGACACAAGCAGAAGCCTCCAATGAAGTAGAGCAGGTGAAAAGGAAGTTGAGCAAGAAGAGGAATATTTTTACAAGCAGGATTCAGCTCTGGTACAACCTCTCTTCTGCATCTATTGATGTTTTCCTTAATTCATTCCTGTTCCCAACAGGTGGATCCAAGCTCCCTAAACATGCAATTTAAAATAAAATACAATATATATATGTCTACCTTAATAGACAGAGTGTTCCTGCTACCTACTTTATGTTCCATGGCAGGCTGTCCACAGTAACTTATGTCCTGCACATTATCCCAGCTGCAACCAAGGAGAAGAGCAGAAAAGAGGCTTTAACTGATATTAGCCCTTCTCCCCATGTACCACACCAGTTTGTGCTATTTCCAGAAGGCACGTTGCTGATTTCTTTTAAAGCAACTGCCAAGTTTGTGAAGAATTATTTTACAGAAGCATTAACTGCATTTAAAGGTCCTTTCTTTTTTTGTAAGACAGTTCTAATCTCACATCCCCCCTCTAATCACACAGTTTAGACTAAAAAAAAACCCCTACATGGTAGGAAGAAGCGGGAGGGAGTGGGCACACACAGCTGCACATGCTGCTGCCAGGGAGTTTGTTTTCCATCCCTGCATTGATAGAGATGCTCTGACAATTGTTGGCAATCTGTGCCAGATTCTCACAAATGCCATGTTTTGCAAACTGCCAAATTAAAGAAGTGAAGAGCTTGGGGTTTAAGTATTATGTTTTCAAGGTTATTTATTTATTTATTTTTGTCTTCCCTGAAAGAGCATATGGTGGAAGGTGGCACATTTAAAATGGTCTTTCTGATGGCTGGGACCAAAGAAGGGATTACTCTGTCCAGAAGGGTACTTGCTACTTGCTGTAGCCACCTGGCATTAGTGATCAATAGGTAGAAGCTTCCACCAAACAGTGGAAATAACCATGGTCTCTCATGGTGATGGGATATAATTTGCCCTTTTCATTCTGCTTCAAAAGAAGCTCCTACCATGAGCTCAGCCTCTCAGCAATCTGAGTGCCCTGGTCCTGCAGCCATGGTCCTCATACTGGAAGCTGGAGGGAAGAAGTTCTACTTCCCCCCTCTCAGTCTTGGTTTGCAATCCATTGTATATCAACGACATGTACTTCAGTAGCAGTAATTTATCTTCAGCTCTGTAACAGAATGGATTGAACAAAAGCACCTGGAATAGAGTGCTGCTATTTCTAAATTAAACAGCAGCAAGAAGAGAGTTGCAGGGTCCTCAGCTCTATTCTAGGGTTCATTTTGACTGGAGCATTACTTGATTAAAGAAGGAGTCTGCAATCTAAGGGAGTGCTTAGTTATTAAAAAACAGCCTTGCAACAGAGTTGCAAAGGATGATCAGAGAATTCCTTCCTCCTCATGCAAAAGATGTCCCTGCAGCACATTCCCCTCCCTCATCTGGGTCTTCACATCTGTCTCATGCTGTGTACCAGGACTGTTCCTCAGCATGGGCTGGCAGCTCCTGCCTCCTGCAGCCTCTCCTGCGCTGTGACCTTGTGTTAACTTATTTCTCTGTCTTTCTGCATTTATATGACCAGCATTTTAAACCTAAGATTTTCTTCCCTTCAAACCAGTTGTACTCCCGTTGTGAGTTGAGAACAGGTCTGTCATCAATTATTCACTGCTCTGCAGACACAAGAACTATCTCAGGGCAAATTTGTGTTTCTTCTCACTCCTCAGAAGTAGGTATTGGGAAACGTGTGCACCTCAGCAGAGAGCACATGGAAGCCACGTTCACTTTTAGGGGAGGGCAAAAACCACCTCCAGCACCTTCTCTTTGCATATTTGAGCAAGTACCTCCAGTGCAACATTGTTCCAGATTTATAAATAGTGATGTGTAAAGACACTGACATTTTTCAAGTGGAATTATGAGAATTAATTTCTATTTAACCCTTCTCCATAGAGGGTTCCTACCTCCCAAATGAAGGCAACAGAAATGTAGGGATAGCAGTTAACTCAGTACTTTTTAAATGCACACTTTGCATTTTTCTTTTGTCTTTGGTTTTCTTCCAACATCATCTTGATTGGAAGTGCTAAACCAATGACATTTAAAAAGTTGTCATATGATTTTGTTTTGAAATTAAATAGTCCTATAGAAGATGAGGTAATTTTGCTTGAACTTGGCACAGAAAGTAATGTATTCATTAACATGTCATGAGTTGCCTTTTTCAAAATCTTTCCACCCTCCTACGATAGTTTTTTCTAGCATCAACACTGATAAACCTTTCATTATGTCACAAGAAGAATTAGGCTGACTTTAAGCCTTTCTGATAATCCTAACCAAGACTGGAATCTCACTGTTTATCTTTGAAAGCATTTGCCATGAAGTAAGAACAGTAAGGCTCAGAAAAATTTGAGTAGAACTATGTATCTTAATTTTTTTAAATTAGGATTTTTCTCTTTTCTTTTCTCTCTATCCTAGAGAAAAGAAAACAAACCCAACAACAACAAAACCCAGGAAATGGTCCTTATAAGCTTAGCTTATCCTACTGAGGAGATTTTTGCACCATTTTACAGAAAATATAATAATTAAAAGTTAACACTGACCAAGAAAATTAAAACTCTAAGGAGGTTGTGAATAAAATTATTGAGGGTTTTGTTTTTAATGAAACCATTTTTTTTTAAAAAAGTGGTTTTATTCTTACTCATATTTTCACTCAGATTTAGAGACCTAAGTTATTCTCCAACTAGTTCTGTTAAATGGGACAAAACCTTCTATGTCCTGCCAGTTTAGAAATGTGCAGGTGTTTGCATCTTTCAGAGCCTTTGTGAATATTGTACAACTTTCAAGTCTAACCTACTTTTCCTTCTTTTTTTTTTTTTTTTTTCCTAGAAATATTCTCTGGTCCCTTATGAATGTTGCAAAAGATTCACAAATCCTAACTGCTGCAGAAAGCAGCCAAAATTAACATCTCTGAGAATGTCATTGAGATCTGCAGACATTTCCTCCCCCCCTACCTCCCCAGTGGGATAGACTTTGATGGAACAGGCTTTAAAAGGAATTTAAAAGCCTCTCAAAATCTATAGAAAAAAATAATGCAAAATTTTAATTTCCTGCAAAGTTACCTGTTCTCCTGTGGATCAAAACATGTTGGAATAAACTGGAAAATACTACTTTATACCCTATTAAGGTTATTATTCTCTGTATCTCTGAAATACTGTATTCCCCAGATTGCAAAGTGTAGGAATCCCCTGGAAAATTATTTTTATTAATTTGATTTTCCCCTGTCCTTGAAACAACCAAGAAAACAAACCCATTAAAAAAAAATGTGCAGTACCTTGGTGGATGGAAATCCAGACTGGGTATGAAACAGGCAAAGAAATTTCTTATATCAAAGCTCAGGAAGTCACTGCTACTAGGAGGTAGAAGCTTCTTCCATTGTCTTGAGGATCAGGACACTCTTCCATTCACACCTTCCAATGTAGCTGAAACAACAAGAACAAAAAATCTCCTTGAAATATGCAATTAAAAAATACACTTTAATCCATTCTAAATCTTGAAAGAGAACACAACAAAATTATATCCCCATTGTGGTATTTGTTTGGGTGAGTTGCAAAAGTCACGGCAGAGGAAATTAGTCCCACTGCGTCCTGCAGAGGTTCAGCTTGTACATCTCATAATTGCATCTGCCCAGTTAGAAGAATAAAAATAATCCTTTGAGTGAAGGAATAAATCTGCTTGCAAAATCTGGTCATAAAATTGACTGATAAGAATATCCCTGTCCAAAGATCTAGTGGCAACTGAGAATGGAAAAAAAAACATCCACAGCCTCAGAGAATAAGACATTTAATTAATAGAAGCTGCTGTTCTCAGAAGTTGTACAGAAAACTGCACGGTCTTTGGCAGTGCACAAACCTATTATATTATCAAAGATTCATTTCCAGAAAGTGAGTTACTCACTTTCAGCTAAAAGAAGTCTAAAGTGGTCCATGACACAATCCATGTAGGGCAGGTGCCTGAAAACACCAAGCTTTTTTGGCTCTAACAAATACAGCATTTACTTATTACCTAAGTAATAAGCCCTTGAACTTTAGCATTTTCTAACCTCTTGAAGGAGATGATTGACTCTTGCATTGGCTGCAATACTCAATATTATAATACTAACTAAAACAAATATTTTTCCCTCCTTTCTATAAAAAAAACAAAAGGATAAAGTTTTCACTTCCATTTTGTACCTGAACAGGTTTTAACTAACCCACCCAGAGACACAATTGTGCAACGAAGTGTTGATCCATACAAGAAAAAAAAAACCACAAAACTACAGGTTATGACACATACATTTTGTGCTAAAACATAAGCAGTTGGGGTTTTTTTTACAGGCTACTGCTCTGGGATGTATATTTTTACTCAGCATCTTTGATTATGCTGCCACCAGCAGCTTTCAAGACATAAAAAAGCAAATGACAGGTGCTGTCAGTGACTCGAACAAGGGCTGCAGAAATTCACTGAGCATGTAATACAGTAGATTTTAGCAAAGTGAAAAACCCCACAGCAGCTTTGACAAACTTGATCTTTCAGCAAGCTATTTGAGGAAAAGAGTCACAAAATACTGAATTGGATGTAGCGTTACTTAACGAAGAACTCCCCAGGGTCTGGTCTGCTGCCTTATCTCATAAATTGTAATGATTTTCATGTCAGATCAAAGAACAGCATAAAACAAAATTGAGATGAAAACAATTATTCATTGCCCTCACGTGTATAGCTTTTGTTTTAAGACACTCATAACCATCACCTTGGAAGGTATTTCTCTCTTTACACAAATTACTGCTCTGTAATCTTCTCTGTGACAGTGTGAACAAGTTTCTTGTTGGAAGCACACACCTCATGGGCTAGTTTTCTGTAACTTCCTTTGCAAGTTGCAGGTAGCCAGGTGGAGCTGAAATTCCCTTTTGGTTTTTAAGAGTGAGGGGTGAAAAAAAAATAATGAGAGAGGAAGGAAGACTCCACAATAAAAGCAACAGAAAGAAATCACACCTTGGGATATCAAATTCAAAACATTCTGTTGGTAGAGTCTGCAGAAGAAAAAAGGAGCAGGAAAAAAAAATTAATTGCTTTTATGCAGCAGGAGCAGCATTTGCTGCCATGGACTCAGCCAGTGAGTGCAGTGGGCAGGTTCTTCTGTATCTGCCAGGAAGAGCCTTGGCTTGGGGAGGACGGTGTAGAACAAGGACACATAGAAAGGATGTCAGGAGGAGGTTATGGGAAGTAGAAAGAATTCCCATGCAACCTTGGGTGACAGGGCAGTCGATCACCACCATCACCATCAGGCTCAGGAAACAGGAATTTTTGAAAACTAATTTATATATAAGGACTGTTACATTATTAACCTGCCATCAGTTTCTCAGAAAACATGTTTTCAGCAGAAATCAATCCTGACAGAATTCAACTATTGGAAATGATTAAGGTCAAGCAGGGCTGCAATACTGAACCATGTAAAACATTTCAGTAGGAATGAAGAGACATCTTAGCCCTGTCCTGTGAGCTCCAAGCAGTGCAGAAGATAACACTGAAATAAGGTATATTTAGAAGGAATTTTTAAATGTACAAAAGTCTAAGGTTCTTCTTTTCACTAACATTATAATTGCATATTTATAACAATGTAATAATTAGATTTCATTTCCACACAGGGATACAGTGACATAGAGAGGTGATTTTAAGGAATTATCTGCTAAAAGAAATAAAAAATTATTTTTCAAACTCAAAGAGAAGTAATTATTTCCCTTCTTCATGTATTATGAATGAATTCATTCCCCAAAAAATCTTAATATGGAAATGCTTTATTACAGTTCAGGGATAAAAATCTCATGAAACCTAAAAAAAAAATGCTTATTATCAGAAATGGAAAAATAATAATTTGTCAAACTCAGCTTCATCCTCAGTTCATGAAATATTCATGAGCAGATCTTGAGTCCTTTACATTTGTTATTTGGACTTACTTGATATTTGCCCCCTCCAGTGTGTTTTACTTATTGATCATCAACTCTCTGGATCTGCCCAGGATCTTTGCTGGTCAGCTGTGATGAAACACAGAATTGCATTCATGTAATTGGATTAGTCTGATTCTCTGAAACAGGAGAAGTTCTTGATGTTGTCTCAAGGGCCTTGAAACACTCCGAGAGCACTGGAAGATAAGTGGGTTAGGAAAAGATGGAAAATACTAAAGCTTTTTCATTCTGGTTCACTAAGGTCTCAACAGAGTCCCAGTTCCCACCAAGCTAATGTAAGATTTATTGGCTGGTTACAGAATTTGAATTTAAATTTCTTTTTTCCATGGTCACACAAGTACATGTGCTGAGATGTGAAGAATGGAGGCAGATTTTTCCTACTTGATTTATTTCCTATCTATTAAGGGTGGCTCCAGAAATTAAGACCACCCCAAGCATCATAGAAGGACTTGGTCAATGACCATTTTTTTCCAAAGGTAAGTTAAAAAGTGAAAAGGAAGGGAAAGGACACTAAGACCTAACAATCTCTTTTTAAGATGTACTCAGTTCTTTGACACATGAGAAGTCTGTCTGGAGGTATTTTGTTTGTTTCTGCTTTCCCCTCCCCCCGCCCTTTTCCCAAATTTTTGATTAATGGGATGTTTAAATGTTCTGTATTTTTAACAGTCATGATCTCCAGAGGACAAGGAACAAAATATTCCCTAAGTTCTGGTGAATCAAAGACAAATTGGAAATCAGAGTAACATTCATCTATATTTGTGGAAAGCATTAATCAAATGTGAATGATACCAATTTTCAAATTAGATGTCAGAAGGATTGTACTGGACCAATAAAGTTATTCCCAAAAGGACAAAAATATCTATTTTACCTTTATCTTTGCAAACAATTTTCTGTGATTACAAAATGATCACCTTGTTTCAGACCACTTACAGGCAGCTTTCCCCTCCTCTCTCCCACTCCCCCCATTACAGCAGTGATTATTTCTAAGTGCATTTTGGAAAGTGAATGGAATATTAGGCTTTCAGAGCCTGAATTGAGCATATCTGATTCAATAATCTGGAGATTTAGTCTCATCGTGAAGGCTTCCTAATTGTACTCTCCTCCAGATAGACCAGAATTAATTCTTGCCATTCTTCCCCTGAAATGTATCTGGGCTGATATGCTGATAATAATTCTCTTATCTCAGAGAAAGATAGCTAAGAAAAGAGCCAGGAAAAATAAAGGGAAATGTTGAAGGTGATTATCATAATGAGAATATTAAATAGCTCCATTTCAGACACCAATTGTTGTCACATGAATCAGCAAGCAACTTTCCCAGTGTTTTATAACATTCTTCTATTTCTCTTCCCTACTACAGTCAGGAGGAGCCTCTTTGATAAGGAAAAGCTGATTTCAGCAGTTGGAAAAAGAAGAATATATAAGTTGGTAAAGACCCATAGAACCTAACACTTCCTACACATGATCATATAAGTCCTTGGCATTTAATGTAGTTAAAAAGATGCACAAATGTGACTTATTTTATTTCTTCAGTTCAGTGGCCAGGGGGTTATGTAAGGCCAGTACCAGACATCTGGATTCCAACCTTACCTATGGACTTGGATATCAAGAAGAAACGCGGAGGGAGCAACTTATCTCCTTTTCTCTTCTCTGAGAGGTGGTTCAAGTTCCTTTTTTTTCTGAGCTCTGCCTTCTCTGAACACCTTCAGAATAACTCCTTTTTTACTTTGCTATGCTTACAAAATACCACTTGATTGAGGTGCAGCTGAGGCTGATGTTCTAGAGAGAAGACAATTTTTTCTCAGCTCTGATGTCCTTTGTAACCAAGGGCTTTAGAGGCAGTATTTGGATTTTTGGAACCACTTAGCACTGCAGATTAGTTATCTGAGCTCCACTCTCTGCACAACTCTTCCTCAGGTTTCTACAACCCATTCAGAGTGTGCTGTAAATTGTTTCTATCAGAAAGGTGTCATTTTGTCTTGTCTTTCCATATGGCTGGTTTCCCTGGCTCTCTTATATTAAGAAGTTCTCTAGTTTAATATCAGGATGGAAATTCAACAAGCTGATATTTACTCCCACTCCTAGAAGAGTCATCAAATGTACAAGTTTAAATTCAAACCTGCCATACCTCGTGGGACATCTTGCAGCACAACAGGGTCCAGTGTTCCCCGCTGCTTGCATTCCTTTGTTTTCAGGAGACAGATTAGCCCTGTGCTAATTTGGGTAAATCCAGTACATTTTCATGGCATCTATAATCTGCTGGTTAAACTCTGACAAGTTATTCCTGTTTGTAGCACTGACCTTTCATTACACAGCCAAATAATACAGCTGAATTTATCTTAAAAACTCTACTACTCTTAAGGACAAGCTCCTTATTATTAAGACATTATTTTGGGGTTTTGTTTCCCTCAAAATTAGTGGTGTGGTGAAGCAAAGTAGAAGGATCAGCTTAGCCATGCAGATGGCAAATAACTGCTATGGGGAAAGGAAACAGAAGTTAAAGCAGGCTTTGTAATAGACATGGAAAAACACAAGTCAGAGGCTTTGAAGAAAAGTGAAGCTCTGTTTTCATTTCTCAGTAGCTGTTCAGGGACATGAGAAGAATCTGTGTCTTCCCCTGCAGCCCTGTCTCTCAGCATAAAACTTTCTTTCCTTTAACCCTCTGGGATGACCTCTCAGAGCAGGAGAAGCCCTAACTGCCCCACCACGCTGTCCTCCAGTCCCCAGCAGCTCCCCTTAGCACTATTTTCTTACCTTCATCCTCTGGCTTTACTCCAGGTCGCTGTTGATCAGCTCAACAGTATCTCTTGACCAGTGTCCCACTGCCCACTTGGGCAACCTCCCAGTGATCAGCACACCTGGTCCCACAGCTGATGCCAGGGAGGATGGACCAACCAGCTTGCTGAGTGCCAGGGCAGCAGTTTTACTTCACTGTCTCAGCTCTTCTTGCCTCTGTGGCCAAACTCCTGGGTTTTCTCTTCCACGTTTCTAAATAATAGAAACATTTGCATTTTCTTTAAATTTTAAAATATTTATGTATAAGTACACATACAGTTATTAGTTTACAAATAAAATATGTTTCCTTATTATTTTCAGGGTTGGGAATGCAAATAGAGCTAAAATTAATAGCACAGGTTTTTCTGGGCTTTCCCATAACTCTCTTCCCAACAGTAGCATTTGCATAGGAAAACAACTACGATTAAAATGTGGTGTGAATCAAAAGTAAAAGGCCTTGAGTCTTAATTCTGTTATTCTCCTGTTTATTTCATTTGCATATTACAGCAGCACCTGCAAGCTGCATTGCCAGGTAGTGTGTAAACACAGACAGATTTTAGGAAAGAGGGCTATAAATCCATAATGACAAGATTTTTATTGCTATAAATGGGTGTAAAAAACAAATATTCACCCACAAATATAAGCTGTAGATGCTGAGGAGTGTTAGGCCTTCTCCAACCTATTAAAGAATGGTCCAAAGTGTTCCACATCTTTGGGAATGTTTATATTTTGTATGTAGATGTACTGTGTATTCTCACAGGACAGGGCCCATCCACCAGGACAACCAGAAGCCATGAAGCCATGTTAATATAACACCAAATTAATTATTGGTTTGGCTTGTCTCTGTGCTAATCAAGTCATGGAGTACTTGTTCAGTTCAGTGCTGGCACAGCCCAGAATACAATCTTTACCTTCTCACCAGAGCAAGTTAAAACACAGGGTTTCTATGATTTTAAAGAGCAAGATTCATAAAACAAATTGAAATGCCCTGCACTGGTTGTTTTTCCAATGTATTTTTTGTACACGTAAAAAAAATATTGTTTAAAAAAATATTTCCCATGCATTGTTTTATACTCAGATTCTTCACACTTCCATTTGTTCTGACAGTGGGGTAATATTTGCTTACCATTATGTGTACTCACCCCTGGCACTCCCTGCCACTGCCAAAAATCCATTGCTGGAACAGAAGGAGAGGGCTCTTTAGGAGACTTGTTTTGAGTGCAGTCACACACTGTTACTCCAACAAGCTGCTCACAGACAGGTTTCCTCTCGCTTTTCAACAACTCCTCATGTCAGCTGGAATTACGTGTCCCACAAACTACCCTATTTGAACAGCCTATTTATAACTGCTTGAGAATGTCTGAGTGCTCAGATCTGTAACTGAATTCACTGTTTTGCTTTGTTTCTTTTCTTTCTGATTAAGAAAATGGTATCTCTTCACTATAATTGCTGTCACCCATCAAACATTTTTACCAATTTCTATCATTTTCAGACATGATTCATGGTAGCATTTTTCATCCTTTCTCATAAGCTTTCCCAATTAAGAAAAAAAGCTTTGCCATTTTTATATTCGATGGACTTTTTTTCCCCTGAACTTTATTTTTACCCTCCCTTTTTCTATATTTGTTCATGGTCTTGGGGTTTTTTTTGTTAGCAAATAATTCCTCATCAACAAGGTCCCTTCAGGTTTCCCATTTCCTTGGGGTTTAGTCACTACTTGTTTTGCCTTACCCTACAGTTCCCAACTTTGCATGGATCTCATGGTTTCTCTGTGGTCATCAGGTTCTATGTGCTGTACCCAACATAAGAATATGAGAAAAGCCAGCATTTCTAAGGTTAAATTGCACATTTCTTAAAAACAAATACAGGATGTGACACCATCAGCCTAGTCATGAGCACCTACACCATTCTCCTTGAGCTCTCTCTCATCATTCTCTTCCCTCTCTTCCTTTTATTCATGTTGCCACTATTCAAGTTAATATATAAAGAGTAGATTCAATTTCTCAGTGAAAAGCACAGCTATTAAAGACTATATGAGTATGAATTCAACACCCTCAGAAAAGTCTCAGGAGTTGTGAGGAAAAAGGTGCCAGGCAACACAAGGAACATAAAGGGGGGAAGAAGAAACCAACAATTCTCACCCAAGCCTCCCAGCCTGTAATGCCTTTGCAGCACTATGTGGCATTGTTACCAATGTCTTCACAGCCATTCAAAATAAAGCTTGGTTGAAACCATATCAGTATGGGCACCTCTTTCATGTCAACGATTATCACCATGGATGACATTTTCTTATTCTCAGCCCTCAATGCCCATTTGTAATCCTGGCTCTGCTCTCTGCAGGAGAACACTAGCTTCCCAAACCTCCAGACAGATGAGCAGAAGCTGCAAAAGAATTAGTTGGCCTCCCACTGCAGAAAGACATAAGTATGTTGATGTATTTTCATAGAAAAATAATGTCTGCAATCGTTATGATACCAAATGCACTTAAATCTCTGACAGTCATCTGCAAATAATAGGCAAGTCATGCTATTTCATTTCAGTAAATATATTAAATAGAAAAAAAAAAAAAAAAGAAAAAAAAAAGAGCACTGAACCTCATCTTCTTAGGAAGCAATTTTCCTTTCCAGCTTCTATGCTGGAAGCTGACCTGAAGGATGGTTCTTTGGTAATTTGTAATAGCTTGGGAGAAACGGCTGCCACTTTGCCTCGCCTGGGCTGGGCTGCAGATGAATCAGCAGCAGCTTCCCCAGATGAAAATAGCTGTATGTCTTTTAAATTTTTAATGGAGATTAACACCTTGTCATTGTAGTGCATCACTCAGTGTAACATGTTGAATAATGCTCCGTGTTGGATAGGGCAGAGCAGTGGTATGAGGAGCTGGAAAAATACAGTGACAAATCACTGACATAATGGGTGTCCTTGTTTGAACTGGCATTTGCCTTCCCAACATACAGACAGACACATTCCCACGATGGAGGGCATGGGATGGCTTTCCATTTATTTGCTAGTAGATGCATAAATCCAAAGGAGAAAGCTAATTAGACTCCCTGTGTGCAGGGTAGTGCACTCTGCTAATTATTTAAATATAAGTAAACAGCTATTGACAGCACAAGTAATTTTCCCCCAACCACAGTTAAGAGGCTGCCAGGTATGGGTATATCAGCTGAGAGCAAACCTGAGGCAATTTAAATTATGGGGTTTAATCAATATGCAAATTGTTATTGTAAAGTACATCAATGATGTTTTACTCCAGCTGGTCCACACTGCTCCTCACAAGCTGCAGGTGTTGGTTCAGGATGTTAGTCACTATTCTTCATCCTGATGGCCCATGTTTCTAAATTGATGTTACAGGTTTTCTACTATGTGCCCTCTGCTTAGAGTGTCTCTTGTTCTGCACAGTTGCTCAGGCCATTAGAGCTGAGACTGGTATGATTCAACAACCCTCCAACTTCTGTAGCTGGCGAATCCCAAGTGTTGCCGCTCAGGTTGGTCACAGCCCGTAACAGCTCCTGCTGCCTCCCCTTGCTCAAGAACTCCTGACTGTGGGTATCAGTACGGGCAGGGAGTGTTTACCTGGATAATTTGTAATAAGAATTTGTACTGGTCAAAAGCACCTAATCATATTTGTTTTTTCTTGGCATTGTCTCCCAGAGGTGGAATGCTAGTTTTATGGCTCTAAGTTTTTGGAGAGTCCTTCTGCTCCTTTACCCCAGCAGCCACCTGACTTTGTATTCACTGGTTTTCAACTCACTGATTACCTCAAGAATAAATAAATAAATAATAACAATAACAATCACAATAATAATAATCCAAACTTATTATCTTGCCATTTTTATACTCTACAGTCCTTAAGGGATAATCTAATCTAAAAGCTTCCAGTTCTAGATGCTTTACAATTAGTATTTTAGATATAATAAGATGCCAAGTCCCATTTGCTCTTGCAATTGTGTCAAAATACTGCACAATATCTTCAGTTTTAGTGTGTTCTTTTTGCATTTCAGCCAGTGTTTTTGTACAATTTCCCTTTGGTCAACTTAGATATAACACTGGGGTTTTTTTGTGAATGACAAACGAGGTTCTTTTCTATTTACTTTTAGATGTTCTTGGGGAGTGCTTGCCATTTCTGATATATTCAGCAGTATAAAATAGAGAGGTCCTCAAATATTGCTCCTTCCTGCTGCCATCAAAACCATATATTTCTAAACCATGACCAAATTGTATGGTTTGGATCAACTTTGGATTAAGAAAGGGCAAAAAATATGGGTTGCTTGCAGTAATTAATTTTTGTCATGCTAGGGACCTACTGCAACTGGCACAAAGTAATTGGTCATATTTTTCAGATCCAGAGCTGTCCAAACTGTAAAGTTAGGGCTAAATACAAAACCACTTCAGAAAAGGGCAAGAGGCAGAGTAATAAAAGAATTAAGAAAAAGAAAAGAAAAGAAAAGAAAAGAAAGAAAGAAAAGAAAAGAAAAGAAAAGAAAAGAAAAGAAAAGAAAAGAAAAGAAAAGAAAAGAAAGAAAGAAAAGAAAAGAAAAGAAAAGAAAGAAAGAAAAGAAAAGAAAAGAAAAGAAAGAAAGAAAAGAAAAGAAAAGAAAAGAAAGAAAGAAAAGAAAAGAAAAGAAAAGAAAAGAAAAGAAAAGAAAAGAAAAGAAAAGAAAAGAAAAGAAAAGAAAAGAAAAGAAAAGAAAAGAAAAGAAAAGAAAAGAAAAGAAAAGAAAAGAAAAGAAAAGAAAAACAGCACAAGAAACCCAAAGGGCAGAGGAAGATCCTCCCCATCAGCCTGAAAGGTCCTGCTTTATTGTGGCTGGCTCACTGGGGCAGGGACCACTGATGCTGGAGGAAGCAGCAGGAAGGTCTCTGAGTGAATTAACCTCTTGGCACCAACCCCTGGTCCTGAACACAGCAAAGTGGCCCATCCAGGAAATGGTATGAGACACCACCTTGGCTGTGGTTGGCACTGGAGAGGGGGGAGCAGATTCATGGCAGGACTGCAAGACTTGGCAGGCTGCTGAATTCCTCAATTAACCACTGACCTACTTTTAGTAAATTTGGTAAATCAATACATTTATTACTCAAACACTGTCTGTCTCAGCCCATTAAATATTATTTGTGCCAGGTTCTGTTTGGATCTTTTCTCACCTGCAGCCTGGTGGTCACTCACCCCACACTTCTGGTCACCACCACAGAAGGTGGTGGTGGCTCTCTGCAGGGTTTGCTTAAAGCCACTATGTGCACAAAGTCACTTCATGAGCACATAACACATCTTCTGGGTTTTCCTGTGAAAAAATATTTGAAAGCAACAACAAAATAGCCCCTTAAAATACACTTTCAGTAATATTAAGGCATTCTTGTGGACCTCTGCTCTTCTGCAGCTTTGAAAATGAATGTAAATTCATTGCAGACATAGAAGTTGGTTCTTCTTTACCTTTGAAATACCCAGAATGCTTTGGGCACAAAACAAATAAGTAAGAATAACATTTTTAAAAGTTGCTGTCCTTAAGCTTCGTTTAGAGAGACCGATTCCATCGGGGTCTGTGGATGGTTATTTTTATGCATTCATTGCTCATTGACCAGGATAATCAAATAGAATATTCCATTTGCTTCCTGCTGCTTAAGTGCCTAATTCAAAGCTAATTGAAGTCAATGGGCAGATATTCATAGACTTTAATGGAACAGCCATAATCTCATGTCTGTCCTTGTTGTGTGAGTTATTTTATTTATGCTCATTATTTTCATCTTCACATACATGCCTGCCCATTTATTTTACATGCATAATAATAACCATCTCTAAGCAGAAGTACTTAAAGTAGTTCTAAAAGCCATTTCAAGACAGATATTTACATAGACCTGTGACTGTGAAAATAGCATATATATAGGTTCTAACCTTGTATTACTTTGATATCCAGTATAGCAGTTATCACTATAAAAACATATTTCAATTACGAGGGGGTTTTTTATTGCTTCAGCTACATGGGCAGAACTTTAGCTATTTATGTGATTATACTACCAACCTATGCATATTTCTGCCCTAATGGCATAACTTTTCAGCCACTGTGAATAGAATAGACCCTAAACACCAGTCAAAGTACATAAGATCCTTTATCTTCTTAAAAAAAATACTCTAAAACATCTCAATAGTGTTTCCTAGGGGGAAAAAAGCACCACCACAAAACCCCTCACAAAATCACACACACACACAAAAAGCTACATGTCAAGAATTGTATCATTATTTTCATATATTAAAGCATTTTTGCTTAAAAAACTGTTCTCCCACCCACTTGTATCCACAGGAACTAACTTAATTCCATCTCTTGGTTCTAAGGCAACAAACCTGCTAATTTTTCAGCTTTTAGTGAATATTACCAACCTGAGATAGGAACTGAAATCAGTGTGTCCTGCTATGGTTGATGTCTCTGAACTAGGAAGAATTCTGGAGGAGGATACAAAACCAGGTAACCAATGATATGCACTAACATTTCATATTCCTTTCTGCTTCCTCTGCTAAAAATGCTTTTGAGCATTTCTAAAGTCCTTCTGGACTGCAAATTCTAATGTCACTTCTTGTGAAGGTCTGAATCTTGCATGAAAAATTCCCACCTGCCTTTCTGTCTTTCTCAGAGGTTTCTTTTCCTATGTCTACATCTTGAGGAACACCTGTATGTGCTACAAAAAGTTACTCTTACCATGTATGTTTTGTTCTTGCCAAGAATTTAATATTGTGTGCCTGACACAAAGCAAGCAAAAGACAAATGCTAAATCTATAGTAGAAGAGGTTCAGTGACAGTGTCTCCTGTAACGAAGTACAACACTTACCAATGACTTGCTGTTTCTCCTGAGGTGGCAGCTTTGTAGAGGAGCACGTATCCTCATGGACAGTCCCTGTTTGCTGGTGTAAGCAGCAACACCCCGTTTCCTTGGGGCCAGTTGTAATGGCTGGAACAAAACACAGTGCTAGTTAATTCTAGCCTGTTATTGACTTCTGCCATTGTGAAGACAGGTTAGACCCAAGTGTTTGGAAAAATCTTTTCCTTGCCATACAATTACCTCAGAATCCAAGCATATAATTACAATTCCATATACTCAATAATTGGATACCTATTAGTGCATTAAGCAAGTTACATTTAATGCTTTGATATAATGTCAATATTTAGCTTCTAATTAATAGCATATTTACTTCTCTTCCATACATTGGTGTGCCAATACTGAGCTTAAACACAATACTTGAAATGGAATTTGAATTCACTAAATGGAACTTGCCTGTGATGTAACTCCATGAAAGGCAATTAATTTACTTCAAGATTATGTTTCATCTATTGCAAAATGCTCAGACAATCTGAAGGTATTTTGTGGATTATATTTTTCTCCTGTGACTGTATTTGCTTCAACAAGTATTGTACACACCCAAGAAGTGCACTGGAGGTACCTCTGTCTCAACCTCTAGTTTGCTGTTCATGGATTATTTCCACTTCAACTACCTCTCATGTTTATTTTCGCAATAAATTTACAATTAAAGCAAATCTATTAAGTAGTACAAAAACTTGAAATTATGCCTGACACACTATATTTCATTACATAATTGATTCATTAAAAGGTTTAACGAGTCATTTTTCATCCATCGTTTGAGGAGAAATTTTGACAGATGTACATTGAATTAAACTGTCTTCTCTTTCATTTCACCTTTCTCCTTTTATCCCTTATTCTCTGCAGAATGACTCCATTATCCAGAGTCTGTAAAGAACTTGTAAATATTCCATCCTATATTTTTTCTTGAATTTTTCTTCTATCTGTAGATATGTATATATGTGTGATATTTTAAGGCAGTAGATTTGGGAAGAAAAACCCACACTTATATGATTTTTATACAGAATCAAGTGTTATTATACATAATTATATTTGCTTACATAGTTTTCTTGTATAATATTAATTTAATTGTATTGCATTTTCTAGGAGTTTGAAGTTTCTTCAGCCAGACAATTGTACTGGTAGTGGATCATTTCACATGGTCACATTGTTATGCTGCTATTGGATCTAGATAAACCTATATCAGTTGTGTAGATAAGGTAAGAAAGTACCTCAGTGCTCCTCTTTCTGAAAAGTTTCAGCAATTTTACAGGGTTTTTCACACATGAGGAGAGTAATAGCAGAGTGGAATCACAGAAAGTAATCCATGGAGAAGAAGGACAATAAACACATGATCTGTGGCAAGGGAAAAGAAATAATGTAGAAAACAGCAGGAGGCCGTTTTAATAACAACTTTTATTTCATAATATCTGATAAATATTAATTGATTTATCAGGAGAGAATTCAGTTGTATGTAAGTTAAAGATAATTTAGCTGAATCCCAAGTGAAAGATAAAACTGAATCATTTTGGCATACAGTTGAAAATATTAGTACTATAATTAAAACATAATGTAATGACTCCAACAGCTATTTCTGTTAGGATTGAAGAAAGCTTGACCACAGTAGGAGATGGAAAGGAAGATATATGATTTAAATACAAACACACTACTATAAAGTCAACATTGTCAGAGCAGAACTTTACTTCTGCTTCTCTTAAAAAGTAATAGAAATTCAGTGTGAGGATTGAGTTAATTCTCATTGAACATGAAGCCAGTGCTGGCTTTGATAAGACAAAAATGGGTATGGAAGTGCAGCCCACCCTAGTTTTCAGAGATTTCCATTATTTACCTTAATTTATGTCACATTTAAAATGTTTTGCATAAGCAGAAGGGTCATCTCATTTAAACTATATGATTACTTAGAAAGGTTGGAGCAGATGGTCCTTGAGGTCCATTCCAATCTGGCATTTCATGATTTTGTGATTCTGTTGCCAGCAGATTTCTTTTTTTGCCCTGATAGCTCCTCAGTGCTCAGTCAACATTCTTTTGTTCTTAACAGAAAATATTAATCTTCTCTATTTCACATAACAAATCTCTGGCTCTGCTCTAGCAAAGAGGGAAACACTTTCTTTTGAAAAAAAACATCTTTGTGACTCACAAAAGTTCCATATTTGTTTATGAAACTTTTCTCCATGCCATCTTCCAACTGATCCCTGTGGAGACATGCAGAAAAAGAAGCACCCAACAAAAGCCTATCACCACAGATTAACACACCTCGAATGCTAAACAGCAAGAATCAGGCATGTAGTTAATTGCTGACAGTTAATCCACAATGGGAAACAACTCACCCAAGTTCAGTGTAATGATGAATACGTTCAAGGAAACCATAATCGACTCATGATGATTCCATGTTGAGGAACAGACTCTGAACTCACCTAGTGAATTATTCATTATGGATTGTTTGCAAGTGCTACAACAGTATTTTTTTTGCTGGCATGTCACTGAAAGAAATGCAATTGCATTTCCTTGCAAACGCAAATGTAAAATCAAATGCAGTTGCAAAAATGAGTTCAGAATTAGCTGTCATTATCATTAAAGTGCCATTGATCTCAGCAACTTAAAAATAAACTACTTGTCTACAGGCTAACATCCAAAAATGTGCAGTGAAACTTCAGCCTGCAGCTGAATATTCATCTTCAATGAAAAAGATTGCCTGAATGGTTAGAAATGCAGCTTGAAATTGCAGCTCTTCACTGACCTATTAATCATAGAGAAATAGTGTCCACGGGTTTTCATCTCTCAGACTTTCCCAGAAGGTTTCCCTGTGACCAAAGGAATGTGCTGTGTTACCTTTTTTTTCCTCTCAAATTTTGAACAGTCAGCTTGATATTGAATTCCTAGAAAAATATCTATCAACATGAAGCCAATCAGGAGTTGATATTTCTTTAGGGAACCCAACTACATCTCTAGAAATACAAGGCTTATTTAAAAAAAAAAAAAAAAAAAAAAAAAAAAGAATAAATAAAAAGTTTCATATGACAAAAATACATGGCACACTGAAGCTTACCCTCTGTTTACTGATGATACATGACATACTAGTGTCATGCCCAGCCATTTCCACCAAGGCTTAAATAGCCACTTGGATGATGGAAGGTATTTTCCTCTGACTATTCACAGACAGGACCTGGGATCTAAAGCTAGTTCAGTTAAAAAAACCAACCAAACAACCAACAAACAAATAACCCAAACAAAATAACCCTAAAACCCACACTCATCCTCACTGGTCACACTCAAAGGCCTCAAAATATGTACATGTGAAACATCAGTATCTCCTCTTCTTTGTTTAACTTTTGAACAAAACCCAAGTTCTGACCTAACCTGTGGTTTTCCCAAATCATTTTCATCTCCAATGCCTACTTCATCAGGCACACATGGCAGTGATTGTCATTTTCTCTTGGTTATTTCCTCTAAAACAACAGTAAATGCAAACAGAGAAAATATGGATAGAAAATAGACTTAAAATATCAGCCTACCATACAAACATTCCTCAGCATCTCCAGCAGCTTTTTATCCAAAAGACTGTATTTAGGAAGCCTACATTAAATACATTAAGCATTTCAAGACAGCAGAAGAAAGCAGATCATAGATCCTGTTAAAATTAAGATAAAAGTGCATATGGGCCTATGATGAAGGGAAAAATGTACATTTCTGGGTCTGAAAATTTTCTCTACAATGCTTGATGTTATAGTTCCATGATAATGTTTTTCACAACCCTGCCTTGTTGAAGATGATCAGGAAATGAAGCAGAAAATTAAGAAAATGGAAAGGTTATTTTCCTGTGATTAAGCCATTAAATAGAGACTGAGACAAGCTACAAAAGGTAGAGTCCTGATGAGGTGGATCACTTTGGAAATAATCAAGAGTACTGAAAACATTATATCTCTACTTCATTTTTGCCTGATTAGTATCAAACTTTTTCCTCTTCTTTTCTTCCTAAAATGTCTGATTCATTCACCCCATTTTCAGCTTGAATAGAGTTAAATGTCATGACTGCTTTCATTTTTTAAATTAATTTTCCATTCTGCTTAACAAGGCAATTTAGATACTAAACATTTGAATTAATAAAGTTTTGTCTCAAGGGGTTACCTACAAGTTACTCCACTACTGATTATCTCTCATTCACCAGGTTGACTCATTACTTTGTTTTACAAAGTAATTTGTTTTACATATATGCTGTTTAATGCTTTTTGTCACTTTTTATTTGTACAACTATAAATCCCATTCTTACCTTCACCATTTTCCAGCCTCTTTCCCAAATATATTTGATTTAAAATATTTGACTAAGCTATGCTTCCATACTTCTATACATTTAGGCTAATATTGACCAACTATATTTTGAATACAAACAAGTTTTATCTCTAAAGAAAGCAGAGAACTCCTGCTATTTAAAAGTGCAATTTCATTGGTAGTTAGAAGATATAAAAAAAGCATAAATGACCTCAACTTATCTGTCGTGTTTCATTGGACTTTTTGATTAGTATTATCCTTGTAGGATAAATAATAAAACAGTGATAAACTGAGTCATAATGCTGTTTAGTAGATACCATCAACATGTGATTAAATAGTGACATTAAACTCTTAGGCTGATGTCATGACTCATAATTATAAGTAATTGAGGTAAAACAATTTGCTACTCAGAGGTGAAGCCCAGCCTATTTCTGTTGGTTCAGGCAGTGATGAATTTCTTCTTAAATGCAACAAAATTGTAAATAACTTAGAATGTTTCTTTTACAATGACTGTATAAAGTCAGTCATGTTAGACATTGTTTTTGTATGACAAAATTTGAAATCAAGTTCATTCTCATAATGTTTGATGCATAAAGAAAGAATTGATCAAGGTGATAAAAGGTGATAAAACTGCAGACGTTTTTAAGTTGTACTTAACTAGTGAAAAATGTTTCTTAAAAGCTTATACTGAATCTGTCACACAGACAAATTGTGCATCTCACTTCTTAGTGCTTTGAAATATTTACTTCAAACAAGAAGTTTAAGAAAAATCAGGAATGAATCAATTATAAAATCCTTACCTTTATACAGTTTTAAACAAAATCTCTTCCTTTCTCAGGAGTGTTCTCTCAGGAATTGCACTGAAAAAGAATGCAAGAGAAAGGAGGGTTCTGATCAAGTGTTCTGCTATGGAGGAACCTGAAGAGATTCTGATTTTACACAAAACTACAACCAAATAATAATAAAAAAAAAGTTAGTCTGCATATAACACAGATAACAACATTGTTGGTATTAATATTATTAAAACCAGTGATGCTAATCAGCTCCAAACTTGCATTAGAATACTGACATTCATTCTTCATTTAGTGTTATTCCAACTTTTAAAGTTTGGCACCATTGGAGCTTGCAACACATGGAGTCTTATGAATTTTCTTTCAAGGTTTATTGGTCTGTAAATTCAAACAGTGCTTATGGAAACAAGATTGTCATGTTTGGGAAGAATGGAACTGAAAAAAAAAATGCTTTTACTGCTTTCAGAAATACCTAAACATTGAACTGTGTTTGTAAATAGGACTTTACAGTTGGAGAAGAAAAAGTACTTCATCCTTTATGTCATTAAGATACAGGGCTGCCTTTGCAATCTGGCTTCTCTCTGCTGCCCTGATGGAACCAAGTGACCATAGACTTAATTGAACAATTAAGGGAAAATAATGAGATGCTGTTTTGCCTGTTGAGGTCACAGGAGCCAAGCAGTACCAGGTAATCATGGCAGCAGCACCTCTCAAAATCTGATAGATGACACCCACGCAAAATAGTTTTATGTTCTTCATTAGAAACTAAAGATGTCTGGTCTACATAGTGCTGAAAATGTAAATCAGAGTGATGTTGCTCAGCAAGAAAAAGGAAGACTGAATTTCTCTGTAAATGAAGCGCTGAATCTATTTCTGTGTCTCAAACACAGGCACCAGATTTGTTGTGGGGAGGGCAAAAGGAGGGCTGCACTAAAACATCTCCTTTTAACTGTTGAAAAGATACTGCAACTCTTTATTTTAAAATTCTTTGCAAAATCTACTTTTATTTCAGCCAGGAACTGCATGCTTCAGAAAATCTGGCTAACTCCAGGAAACACTCAGGAGTTCCAGTTCTATTATGAATCCCTATCATAACCAAGATCAAATTGACAGTCTCCCCCATCTAGCTTCTCTGTTGGAAACTGCAAAAGGTTCTGCAGCTAATGTTTAAATTTGTTTTCTCTCATGCAATTACATTTTTTAAATTCTGTTCAGTAAGATGTACCTAACTCCATGACAATACATGGAACCCAGAGTCACACCAGCACAAGATCCACATGAAGGAACACTGTGGCTGTTGCTGCCTGCCTGTTGATCAGCTCACTGCTGCAAAAGGGCAAGCAGCTTTTTTCTTCCTCTCCTGCAGTTACATCCATCCCTGCATTGTGAAAATAAAACTGCCCTAAATAGGAAATAAAGATACTGCAGGTAATCTGCTAAGCCCTGTCTCATCCCTGTTATCAGACACCAGGTTTGCTCTTTAGGCATCACTGATACGTTTGGCATCTGTCACAAAAGCAGGGCGGCCTTTCCCTTCCCTCTGTTCAAACCACCATCAGGAGCAGGCACTGCTGACACTCCAGCTGTTATCTTGAACACACATTGACATTTTAAAGATCTCTTAGACTGCTCTTTTTTGCTTACAACCTGTTCCTACCAGAAACATATTTCTAGTCATGAGGAGAAGATGAAGAACTATGGGAAATACCCCAAATACACACAGCAGCCCACCTGACAAAATCTGCTGGTAGGAGTAAAAACCAAGAATAACTCAAGAGTGCCTGAGCACCTGTTCTGTGTGACAAGTGATAAGGATCACACTCACTCACTTCCATCACTTTCTTCATCTGACATTTTCCCTTGGAGAAGCCAGATGCTCAATTAGAAAAATAAGTTCTTCATTAATAATCAAGAACATGCCTGCCTACTGGTTTGAAGTGGTATTCATCCTCTTCCTTCATCTGGTCCAGACTTTCCTACTGTCTGTTAATATGCCAGACTTTACTGCTTTCTAATTTTTCTTCATTTAAAATGAAATAGGTTTTTCAGAGTCAATGTACCCCACATATAAAGATATCTGGGGAAAAAAAAAAAATATTAAAATGGCATGTCATTTATGAACTCAAGATTTTCTTAGAAAGACCTTATGTGAGCAAAGCACAATGGGGAGTAATTTAGTGCCAAGGGCCTGCAGAAGTGCAGGGAAAGGACTTTGGGCTCTGTGCTTGCTGGGGGATCTTGGATTACCCTGTTCACCTGAGAAATCATCCACTACAGATTGCAGAGTGCCCACCAGAGGCAAAGGCAGCCTTGGATTCCCAGATCTGCCCTTCTCATCCACTTCTACTTCTACATACATATTCTGAGCATAAGAAATGGTTCATGGGCAGCTCTAACGCTGCAAAGGATCTATACAAAGTGCCTAGCCCCCTGGAACACCTTGACATTTCTTACTCATATCCTCTCCATGCACCCAGAGTCACTTTCAGAAGATTATTCCTGAAATTTCTGCTTTTGTAGATTTTTCTCCTTCAAAATTAAACTTCAGAATTTAGACTGCTGTTTATAAATAAACTTGATGGATTTTTCTGATTACATAGTTGCCATAAAGGATGTCAATTTAAAAAAAACATCATAACCTGTTCTGAATCATACAGCTTCATATCAGCCAAGGTGTTTTTTTTCCATAGTCTGATTGGTCAGATTGTCTATTCCTCTGTCATAATCAAAAGGTAGGTAATATGTATAATAGAAAGAGGGGGAAAGGGAAGTAAAAAAAAAACAGCAATGCTACTGAGATTCTTCATCACAACCAGCATCAACTGTGTTCCCAGTCCTTGACATGCATGTCACCCCATGCCAAAAGTTGTGCAAGGGTGGGAGAAATCTTACAGAAAACAGCCAAGAAAAATGTTTGAAATGTCAAAATAATTTTTTTAAAGATTTAAGACAAGTAGAATACAGTAATTTTTTTAAAGTCCTAGAAAGACCACATGTTGTGAAACATGCAGTTCCTTGCTAATACCATTTTAATAAAAATAATTAGCAAAAGACCGCTATGGAATGGAATACTGAAGAGTCCTGTTGCTAGGGGTGAATATGATGCCAACAGGAACTACACTGACTGGCCTAGGGTATAACTTGTCTCTTAACAATTTTAATCTTTGAATTCAAATTTACAAGGTTCTTTTGAAACAATCAGTTATATTTCCAGTGCATATAATTTCTTCTGAATACCCAACCACACATGTCAACGTGGGAAGCAATTTCCCTCAGAGACTGTGGGTCATATTCTGATTTCATTTACTCCCAATCATTCCCATTGAGGTTTAAGAGGTCTAAGTAAAGAATAAATGCAGTTTTTCCATTTAGTGGTGTTGGGTTTTTTCCCCTGATTATTGTTATTGTTAGTGTTTAGTGATCTGTATTGGTGAGATCTATGTATACTATGTGTACTTCAGACTATATCATTACCATTTGCAATGACAATTTTGTTCACTACCTACCCTGAAAATACTTACATGCTTAAGGTCACAGACACTGCTGCAATCTCAGGTGTTCAGTCTTCAGGTGGCCACTCCAGCAAAACATCCACTACATTGGGCCTGAAGTGAAAAACAAGAGGTGATGGTTTTGAACTAAAAGAGGGTACATTTAGACCAGATGTAAGGAAGAATTTTTTTAAATGAGAGTGGTGAAACACTGGAATAGGGTACCCAGAGAGGTAGTAGATGCCCCATCCCTGCAAACGTTCAAGGCCAAGTTGGACAGGGTTCTGAGCAACTTGATCTCGTTGAAGATGTCCCTGCTCACTGCAGGGGGGTTGGACTGGATTACCTTTAAAGGTCCCTTCCAACCCAAACCATTCTATGATTCCATGAAAATCAGTATCTCAGCTGAAGTTTGCTCATGTTTCCAAGTGGATCTGAGGAGAGGGAGGATCCCTAGAGCAGTTTGGGATGTGCTCCCCAGTGTCCCGTTACTGTTCTGGTTGTTTCAGTGCTGCTCACAAGATAAAATGTCCAGTTTTCTTTCCTCACATTATTCTGGAAGGATAAAAAGTGTGTAGGTACCATGAAAAGTGCTTGTCATCTGCTCTTATGGAAGCCAATAGCTAAATTCCATTAATCTATACACAGTAAAAATTTTGTCCTGTATGTATACGCATCTTTTATACATATATATATATATATATAAGCAGTTTTACAGGATGTTGGTCCTGCTGGAATGTCTTTTGGCTGTGATGATCCTCACCCCTCAGTGGCTGAACCAGCTGGTGGAAGTGAGGACCAAAGCCTCCTCACCTTTCTCTGTTGGAATCATTTTCTCTCTAAGTGCATCAGTGTGCCAAAAAAAATCCTGTCACCTAACCAAAATCTCTTCTTCATTCCTGTGCTGTCCCATCAGAGTCATTCCATTGCAGCCAGCTGGGATAGTCCAGCTTCACCTTGATAGCACAGAGATGGGAATTTGTCCTCCTCATTTTGTGAATTCATGACTCAATTTGGCCTCCTCATTTTGTGAATTCATGGCCCACAGTCACACAAACTAAACAGTGTGTTGTTTCTAGAGCCCCACACCTCGGGTCCCCTCAGGAGTCAAGATGTGATAAGTCAACTGATTCTGCCTATTATCTCTGTATCACTTATCTCTTAATGACCCTTCAGAAGTGTAGAACATATAAACTTTTTTTATCCAATTATCACTTGCAATATTTGATAGTTCCTGTGAGAACAGTATTGGGAACCTTTGAGCATCTGGCCTTTTGTTCTAAGTGAATTAACCAACACTTCTTCTACTAAAATAGATTTTTTAAATTAAAAGCAAGATTGCTCAAAGAGATGATTCATTTTTTTAATCCTTGCTAATTACTTACTCTGTAACTCTAAAATATATTTTAAATTATGCTGGATTGTAAAACATCCTAGACAGGGTGTCTGAAGGAAGAGATTTCATATTTATACATTAAAACAAATGTTATGGCTTATGATGTTAGGAATGTGATCAAGTATAAAGATTAGACATAAACATGAATTTGTGAAGAGAAATAATAAGTACATAAGAATAACACATACAGTGGCAATGAAGCTGGTAACTCCAGATGAAATTCCATCATGTGTCTTTTCCAGGAGGCTGATGTATGACACGACTTGTACCTAAATCAGTAACAGCTACTCAAATCACTCTTCTCCTCACAATCCAAATCTGATAGTTTGTGATGTACAAAAATTTAGGAGAGATTATATACAACAATATTTATATATAAGCAAAGGGAGGAAGTCTGTGTTTGAAAGATGCAAACCAAAGTGCAGATTGCCACAAAACTTCACAAATAACTTAGTAATAAGATTAAAACTCTATTCTATTTCCTCATTAACACACTTAAATTTGAGAAGATGCAGTATTTCTTTTTTTGTGACATGAAAAGTGCCACAAATCTTTACCAGACCAGTGGTCAGTCAGGTCAAAAGATAAAGCAGAGCTATAAATAAAGCCATGTAAAGACACAACCATTTGACTATCTCAAAGAAACAGGATTAAAATGCTTTAGTGATTCAAATGCAGCTTTTCATAGACAGTTTCTTCAGTTATATAATTCATGACTGAACTCACTGGAAAACTTTTCACTTGACAAAATGGGAATAGTCTTCTGAACAAGGCTTTTGAACTACAGACATGGCAAATAATCCCAACGCGTTTTCCGTGAGGAAGAGGAAAGCATGGGCTGTCTTCTGCTCCCAGTGAACTAGCACAGGTTTTGCCCCGGACTTCCTTGGAAGGCAGATGAGATTTCATGTCTCTAAAGAGGGAAGAATATAAAAGTGGACACCATAGAATACACAGATGCACTAGAAAGTAATTATGTATTGTAAAGAGAGGAAAATAGGCCAACTGTTCTTCTGGTGTAATTTCCAATTCTGTTTCATATCTCAGCATCTCCCACTCTCTGTTCCTGCATAAGTTGATGAAGCTTAAGTTGCCTCCATCACTTTGTGATCTGTCTTTCCTCCTAAGATGTATTATGTATACAAATTATTATACTTAAGAAAACTTTTGTTCTGAAAAATCTCATCAAAAGAAAGTACTTTTCAGATGAAATAATTAGCAATGCTATTTGATGTACAAGAAAACACAACTCTGCTTTGGTGTAACCATTGCCATTTCTTTAATATCTAAGGCCTTTTATACACTTGGGTTTAGAAAATTTGGCTTTTAAAATGTGTGAAGTTCTTGAGCTTCATCTTTGAAGGCTCTTGATCAAGTTCTGCTTTTTTTACAACCAAAATAATTGATGAATCTACCTTTGTCTTAAGATATCAACTGTCAGAAACTTTGCAGACTGAATGGGGATGAAAGCAGTCATGCAAGACTAGAAGAATAGTTTGTGTGGAAGTTTCAAGGACAAACAACTCTGCACCTGACACCAACACAGGTAAGGTTTTTGGATGGGGTTCTCATTTTTTCCTCAATAGCATAAATCCCCCAAAGAGCCAAGTGAATCCCTAAGAGATTAGAATTTTACTCTACATCAGGGGTCTGAATTTGAATCACATTTCTTAATCCAACTGCATCCCAGGGGATTATATACACCAGTTACCTGCATTCTAGAGACAGAAGTGTTGGATTCCTGCTTAACTGTCCTTGTGAGCTAAATATTGGGCCAGACCAGGACTAATGCTGTCTCTATTTTGTCTTAGTTTTGTCACAGTCAGGATGGTTTGCAGTTAATAAACTTCTTCAGGAACCTTTAAAGTTTTTGGATAATTAGACAACCAATTGGTGAGTGGTTAGTCCAGTCAAATACCATTTTCTCTGAATCATTTAGAAGTGTTCTGTAATTTAGTGAAAATAACTTGTGGAGACACAAAAATGGAATAGTATTTCTTGTTGGGTTACAAGTATACAACATCTGATCAAGGCTTTACCAAACTGTTTGTTTTGTTTATTGATTTCATGTATTCAGCAGTTTCCAAAGGGCTCATTCTCTTGGCAAAGTAAAACAACATTAAAACTTCTCATGAAGTTCTCAGCACTCCAGGCACTGCTTCTTCACTTAAGCTGATAAAACTGTCACCTTTTGGGTGTTTTATTCAGCTCCATTTTCAGAAGGGAAGTCAGACATTCAATCCCTTGCCCTTGGAGCAAAGAATTTACACGCCCTGTTGCTTTGTGATGACTGTGTTGTCAAAATAAATGACTACAGCATTGTGAATGTAATTCAAACACAGAGTAAATTCATTGTGTATAGCTTGTGTCACAGGAATCTGAAATCTTCCTGGGAAATATGTGGAAGAACTGTGAGATCACGTGCAGCTGTTTCCTGGTTAGGCAGGATATAATTTTAAGTAGTTTTAAATTTTGTTCCAGCACCATTGCACCATCTACCCAGAGGTAGAGGTTTGCTCACTGCACAAATGCAAAGCTTGCTCAAGCAGGAAAAGAGTGGGAAACCAACAATCAAATCTTTGTTAGCATTTTCAATACAATCTCAGAGGTAATTAAACTCTAGATAAATAGTATCTCAGTAGTAGCTAAGCACATTAACTGCTGCATTTCTATATGCCATGAAGACACTTTGTCCCTGTGCCTATGGTGCTGTATTCAGTTATCCACAAGTCATTTCAAAGAGCAGCTATATGTTTACTTATTGAGCTTTCACTTTTACTTAGGTTTTCCTTTCAGCAGCTGAGTTTACTGTCGCTTAAGTGCCTTTTTACTTGCCTATTTGACAGCTCAGAATGGCATCAGTCATCCTTTCTGTACCTTCATGGGTAACTTTTGCCCTTCCTCATGATACTTTGCTTTTCTTAAATGTAAAACTGGGGCTTGTTGTTGCTGCTGAACTTCCAAATGTTGCTTCTGCCTCAGATTAGTCCCAATAATGGATTTCAGTTCCAAGCTGGTGACTGAGCTGTCAGGCAAGCCAACTGAAACAAATCATATAACTGATACTCCTTCCAACCTTGCAGTGGATATGGAAGATTTTGAACTTCTTCCTCCCTCCCCATTAGTTGTTCTTGAAATGATTTGGCCCTGCTTATTATTAACATTTACCATTAGCTTTAGGCTATTGTAAAATTGATTTTATTTTTATTCATTAATCAAGAGTAAGTCCAAGATCTTTCATTATTTATCTTCTGTTCTCTTGAAAGACTTCTCCTATCTTTAATTCCTTCCAATTAAACTACTCTAATATCCTGTCTTCTAGTTCCAACTGAATACCTGTTTACCTCCAGCTTATGCAAAACTGTATGAATATCACAATGAAACAAACAAAATCACAGTCTTCCAAGAGGAATCACATAATTAACATTGTACTCAAGTTAGTTTTGCTCTTGAGCAACATGACCTTTTAAACAATGACTTCTTGAGGTCATTGAACTGTGTTTTATATGCTGTTTTATATTTATCACCTCTTCTGGACTGTAATTTCTCCATTCACTCCTCAGGATACATTTTGCAAAATTGAACATAAATATTACAGTAGGATTTCTTCAAGTTCATTTTTCAGAGTGGATGCACTGGCACTGGTCACAAGAAGCTTGAAGAATTGAGACTGAAGTTCAAAACATAGGATGCTGTGCAGTATGAACTTGTGTCCAACAGGACAAAACAGACATGTCTCCATCCTTAAGCATTTTATTCTATGCAAAAGGTAAAACTCATTCTAGTTTATTATAGTAACATTAAAAAAAAAATTTAAAAAAATCAATGCCTCTCAATATGTTTTTTTTTTCAATTGCACCAAATACACATTCTGTTTTCCAGGAGCCTCAGGACGTCCATCCTTAAGCATTTTATTCTATGCAAAAGATAAAACTCATTCTAGCTTATCATAGTAACATTAAAAAAAAAATAAAAAAAAATCAATGCCTCTCAATATGTGTTTTTTTTTCAATTGCACCAAACACACATTCTGTTTTCCAGGAGCCTCAGGACACCAATGCAGTTCAAGGAATAATTTTGCTGCAAGAATTGACTGATCTTTACTGTCCTCTCCAGGCTTCTTTTTCAATGTTCTCTATATTTTAATACAATCTTTCCCATGTCTAAGCCCATCTGAAACCAGTGAACAAATTTCTGTTATAAACTGATGGCTAAAACTATTTATAAAATCCTTTGAGGCTTGTTATATATTTCAATAGGAGACCAATCAATCAATCAATCAATCAATTTCTTTGGGGTCACTTCACAGTTTCATTCCTACACTTTCTCACCAGACTTCAGAAGCTCATGTCTAGTTCAGTACTAAACGTGACTTACCCAGTCGAGCATCAGTTTGTTCCCTCAGCTTTTATCAGCTGTCAGAGTTGGGTCAAGAGTGGTACTTCTGGGACAGCACACACTTGAGGAACATCTCACAAACAGATCTTCACTTCAGAAGTACTGAGCTTCTGCATCACGTGCACAGCCTTGAAACTATAAAGCATGGAAACTGCTGTCATAGAGAATATGAAACTTGTCTACATTTGTTACAAAGAGGAATAGGTCATGCAGCTTTTTTTTCTGGCAAGTGCACTTACTCAATTTTTTTCCAGACGAAAACAAAGTGCAATTATAAACTAATTATTCTTTCTGCAACATAGAAAGCAGATGCAACATATGGAAGAGGCATCAAACTTCCACAACGAAGCACCATAGTTACCACTGAGCTCATCAGAAAATCCTTTCCTAGTTCAAAACTCAGCCCACATTTTCATCATGTCAGTCCATGGGCTTTTGTATTTCCAAGAAAGGTGAAAAGAATCTGTCTGAGACACAGCAGGACACAAACTTGTCAATACTACAACCACTTAAGCAAGAAGCTTCAACCAGTTGGACTATGGTTACCTGCACGACTGGCTGCTAGAAGAGACAGCTGTCCTTGGGTACACAAGCAAAAATAAAGTGGACAATCCTAACCTGTCTAACCACCACTCGTGGGGCCACATCACTGCTGGCAGAAGCAACAGCAACTTTGATGAAGTCATTTTTTAAACTTACATAAATTTAAAAAAAAAGAGTTAAGGCTATGTATTTTTTAGAATACACAGTGTGAGAATAACCTAATCAAAGAATGAAGCTAATTAAATCAATCTAAAAGAAGACATTAAAGAAAAAAAATAGCATCAATTTACAAACTGTTGAAGAAAAGATTCAGAACTCAACATCTATTTGTTTTGACATCTATTTAAACTGTTGAAGAAAAGATTCAGAACTCAACAGTTTGAAAGCAGACAGGAGGAGAAAAAGACTTTGACATCTATTTGTTCCTGCATGTGTGTTTAGCAGCTCTAGACACCTGAACTTGAAACAGATACAGACTTTATTTTATCTTTAAAGTACTTAAACTAAACAACCCACACTCACACATTGAGAATGACCAATGTCTTTCCTCAAATGTGGAACAATTCAGCCAATCTCCAGCTTCTGTTCTTGGAAGGGCTGCTGCAACATGTGGGAAGAAGAAGGAGATCAGAATTCCACAAGGCCACAATTTGCTTTAGGTGTGTCTGCTTCAGATCTTGCAAATACACCTCAGATCTTTGTCAGACTTTTAAGGAGCTATCTGAACAATCTTTTCTCTAAAGCCATCAGTTATTAAAAGGTCAAGAAAATGTAGCAGTCCTGGAGGGAGAGATCAATTAGGAATGCGTGCTGGCTGGGTGATTAAGTTTTAAAGGCTGTTCATGCTAAAATAACATCTTGGAGTTAATGTATGCTGTAGCATCCACCAAACTCTTCCAATTCTGTAGTGGTTCTATGAACTTTTCAAAAGGTTCTTGAAGGGAAAAAAAATAGTTAAACCCTTTGAATTTAAATAAATTAAAAATCTAACGAAGAAATTAAAAAGTAAGAAACTCCGTTTATTTTATTGGGCTCTCATCAATATTTTCTGCTCTGACATGATGTTAATAGCAGGATATTGCTCTTCAGAATGCTTCAGCTTTAATTTTTTCTCACATACCCTTAGTGGCTCCTACTATGAACTGAGGCCTCAGTTTATCTAGATGGTTAAGCAGGTGCCTAATTGGATTGATCTGTCAACAGATGTTCATATTTTTGAGGAAGTGGGAACCTACGTTATCAGTGGGGCAGGGAGGAAAAGGCCCACAGCAAATCCAAAGCAAAGAGATAATCCCCCCCTCCAAACCCAAACACAGCTGGGGTCTTTATTACCCTTCATGGATCAAGCTGTATTTGTGGGCTGGATTTCAACACTGTGGAGAAAAAAAATTCTCAGTAGTAGCAACAGGCTTTGTATCCAGACTCTAATCCTTCTCTCTAATTATAAGTACTGTGTAGGAAAAATACCAGGAGAGCATAAAAACAGGCCAGCAAAGAATTTGATACTCTTCCTAATACAAGCCTAATATTTCCTTCAGTTGCTGCATCACTCCATAATATTTTCATGTTTATCTCTAAAATCTTTTTGTGCTTTCCCAGCTGAGAATATAGATGGAGGAAATCAATCCAAAAGTAGAGTTTCTGTTGATATTAAATGGGGTAAACAACTTATTCGAAGCTCTTCTTAACAGACAGCTCCTCTGAGATGTACTTGGCAGATGCTTCTCAATCTAGATAAAATATATCCCATCATCTTCTTTTCATGTGGTAGTCACATGGCTCCTCCAACATTCATATCTTTTCTCATTTGGCAATGTCTTTCCTTAAAGAAGCAGGCACAGAAGAGGAGCTCTAACAAAAGGCTTAGAGAATTGACTCAAAGGAAATTAATGCCTTCAAGACCTGAGTGAAGAGAGTTTCCCAGCTTCTCTGAGTCAAAACCCGAAACTCTTATTCAAAGATTTATTAAAGTTCCACATTATGTTTTATGATTCTACTTCTTTCTTTGATAGGACAAAAATGTTGCTACAATGTCAGGGAGGCCAGGACACCTGAGGCAACTGTGTGGATAAGAAATGAGAGATGGCTGAATTGAAAAAATAAAAATTTAAAGAGGAAGAAAACACGTTGAAATCTGAGCTTAAATTGCAGTTGGAATCAACCAGAGTCTTAGTTGAAAGTGTGAGAGAAGTTTGTTTCTAGTGGCATTTCTATTAACACAACAAGCAGATTGCTTGCTGTTCTTCTCTCTGCCAGTTTTCTTTCTTGCAGGGTATTTTGCACTCATCTTTACAGAAATCCTAACATACTGGGGATAGAAGCAGATCAGGTGAATTAGATAAATCTCAGTTTTGAGAACTGTCACTAATCTGCCATTGTAGCTACTATGAACCCAACAGTAATTTCAAAGTTTCTAAATAGATTGACTCCAGAAAGTACTCCTTGCTCTCAGAGGAACCTGATGTCCAAAGTTAAGCACATGTTTATGTGACATTTTGACAATGAGGGTGTTTTTTAAAACTGCTGCAGTACTTAAAATTAGGCATCTGCATTAAGCTACCTACTGGATAGAACTCTTGCAAATGTGCAAATGCAGCTCTAGTTGATGCAAAATGGATTATAGATGCCTGTCTTAGATATGTAATACTGAAAGCTTGTCCTTGGGGAACTAAGACGAGCATAAAGTCATATTAATAGCTTTCTATCATCTTTTAGAGATGAAAACTTGAAGTGCATTCCCAGGCAAAAAAGGACCTGAAGCATTCAAGACACATTTTAAAACCAAGATTAGCAATGACAGGTTATTCTCACAATCATCAGCTGTCAGCTCTCTAGGGGATATTCTGTCTTTTGCTTTTCATATCCATAGAAGAATTTTAAGTCAAAGGCAGAGAATGAGCTTTGCATCCTTGGGCTGCATAACTCAGACATAATGACAGTTTACTAACCTCTTCTAAAAACAATGAGGATCTTCCAATTGAACAGTGGAATTAAAGTTAGGGTGTTGCTTATTATAACTCATATGTAATACACCCACATGTAGCCAGAGCTGTGGTTGCCCTTGGGTTGCTACATCTATCAGAAGTTTAGCTCAAACTAAAACTCTTAGTACATTATTCATTCTGGAAATATTAAACAACATCCCCCACAATTTATTCAGTCCTTTAACCTCTGTGTCAAAACAGGTGCATGTCTCTTGTAGAAGTTCATCAAGCTGTGCAAATCAATATGATTTTCATATTTTAATATTAAACAACTCATTTCAGAAAAGGGAACACCTGCTATTTTGTGCATGCAATGCTTCAGAAACAATTACTTTCCAGGAGTGGACACTGCTTTTGATTGAGGCTGTCAGAGTTGCCTGTATAGCCCTCTTGCTCTAATGGGTGTGATATTCATACCCTCATTTCCATAAAAATAGGTTTTACAGAGTAACTGTTCTGGGATTTATTAGATTTTCTTGCAAAGCATCATAATTATCTCATACATCAACCATTATTGGTGCTTATTATAAATGCCAGTTGCAATAATTTCCTGATTTTGTTGATGTTCTGAGAACAGTGGAGTTATACTTCAGTTTCTCCAGAAAAAAATTTCCTCATATGATCCCATACTGTGCATTTACTTCATTGTATTTAAATTAATGATAAGCTTCAAACTTTTCATCATTTTAAGTTTCACTGTCACAAAAAAATATTCCATATATTAACTGTATTAACACAAAAAGAAGCCTAGGGGTTTTTTTTTAGCAGTCATTGCTATTATTTCAGAATGGTTTGTGTAGAACAATGTTGAGTTTGAAAAAAATATAAAGCAGAAATATGAGATTTTTCCCACTAATATTTAAGCTGAGAAGAAAATGCAGACACTAAGTATTCACAGTAAGAGTTTGGGATATATATATATATATAAAATCTCCTTCTTGGTTCTCTTCCAATCTGAATTATCCTATGACAGTTTAATGTTTAATCTTTGCAGGACTACACAGACATTCAGCTCTGAGACCCCAGTCCAGTAAATATTCTTTTGGTTAAAAAAAATAAAAATAAAAGTAGATGCAATTGTACAGCCCAGTAGTTTGACAAACAGCTGAATATTTAAAACTCATAAACAGGAAGAAGCAGCTAGTACCTGCATAAAAATGTAAGTATTTCTTCCTAGAGTAGTTCTATAAAATGTCCTGACATTTCAAAATACTTTTCTGTTTGAAAGGGAATTAAGAGTCCAACAGGTTGGAACACTGGGTTTTGCAATTGAGCAATCAGAAACTCTATGTTCTCAGATGTCACATTAAATCTCCTATAGAGACTCTCTTCCACCTTGTAGCACATTAATGATTTATATCAAGACTTCCTAGATGCACACTATAAACTCTTTACATATTCATTGTCTTACACATGCTTTTGTTATGTGGCTATAGAGCACAGCTATAGTAGTGCTTGAGATTAACATATGCCCTTACTCTCTGGTTTTATATATGTTTTTGCGTCACTTACACAGATTCTCCCTAAGTATGGAAGAGGAAAAAACATAATTCTAATGGAGATCCTGGGTTGCAGTCTGGGAGGAGCCAGGGATGCCAGTGTCAACCAGCTCTCTGTTTGGAACATTGTCTTCCCTTTTACCTGCTGCCCCTTCGACTGGCACATGTTGTGCTGGCACATTTTGGTATCAAAGGAGACACTTAGCTCCTTCTCATATATTTGTGTCAGTGGATGCTACCCTTTGAGAAAATGAAGTTCCTTTTTTGGCATTTTTTCCTTTCTGTGTGATGGTTTTCAGCTCAGGATTATTTCACTATATTTTGGAGAGTTTTTCTTATCAACAATGTGAAAATTACACTTTGACTGCTTTAATATCTGATGCTCTCTTGTACACTTAGCTCAGCTCTGGGGTCTCCTTGCATGCTGTCTGGCTAGCCTGACAGAACGATGGGTTTCCCTTGGATGCTTTGATCTTAGTTTCATTTTTGCCTTGCTTTGATTCTCTCTCTGCAATGGAAGCTTCTTAGCAGTGCTTTCTCTTGGTCCATAATCGCTTTCTAGACAAACAGTTTCTCATAACTGGTGGTGCTGGTCAGACTTTGCAAGTGTGAGCTCCACTTCAAGATTGAAATTTTAGGCTTGCCATTTATCTGTTCTCCTAAAAATGATGTTGTTTACAGAATAGCTACTAGCTCCCAAAATGAGCTGAGTGAAGCTTAGCCTCATATATTTACAGCCAGGGGGTTTTATTATGCATTTTCATTTTGGTCAAGACAGAGACATTTGCAAATATTCTCTCTCTGGGATGCAAAAGTGCTTGAAGGTACTAGAAAAAAAGGCCAATAAATTCAAGTGTTTGGACCAAACCCCAAGATATTAAACAGCATCTTTTGTAGCTCATCCTTAAGGACACAGCTACAAGTATTTGGCCTCTTACAGAGATCTTTGCATGGAAAGTCCCTGCTACCTCAATTGCAGGTAGTTATTGAGCAGGTAAATAGGGACTTGAGGCAAAAAACTCCTCACTCTGACAATGATTGAGTGTTGGGATAGGTTGCCCAAATAAAGCCCTGAGCTTCCTGATCCAGCACTTAGGTCTGCTCTACTTGAAGCAGCAGGCTGACCTACAAGACCTCCAGAGGTCCCTTTATCATATGTTGCTCTGTTTGAATCACCACTGTCTTCTGTGTTAATAGGTAATTCAAAGAAATCCCAGATTTGATCAAATAAATCATTGTAGCTATTCATCTCACTAGTGCTGACTGACACCAGGTCTTTGGGTGACTAGGTGTTCATCAGTTGCACTTTCTTAGGTTCCCTCCTCAAGATACTCACAACTTGGATATTCTTGTTAGTCTTATATCATGATATAAATAGGGGGTTTTTTTCTAGAAATATTCAGGAGGAAACAATGACAGTAATCTCAGATAGAAAGAAACACTGTCAAATGCTGAGATTCACAACATTAACACTTCCACAAGCAGAGGAGAAGCAAAGAATGTGGAGAGGAGAATAGGCCATAACACTGTTGGAGCACAAACTAAGCAATTTATAAATACTACATTTCTATGAGAAAATAATGGAGAGTTTTAGAAAGTCTCAGAGGTAATTAGCCAGACAGTTTTTGGCACTTGATTGATTGCTTTTTGGGAAACATTAAAGCCCCCAGAGCTGCAACCAAGTTAAAAGCTTAGGTCTAGACATGAGGTCATCACTCTTCATTATCACCTTATATGAAGAAATAAAAAAGTGATGCACTTGTGATTGAAACCAAAGCACTTATTGATACAGTTCTCCACCATAAACCTCCCTTTTTTCCTCTCTCTGTTCTGTAACAAATTATGTTATATACCAGACAGCTCTTACAGGTGTTTTATAACAGGTTCCTCACTCCAGTTTGAAGCAAAAGGACCAAATCTAGAATGTGAGCTTAACACACACTTGTTTGCAGAAACAGAGATTATATGTTTCCATTAAACTGCACACTTCCAAATGTCCAAATAGCCATGAGAGGGCTAGATGTACAATTATTTCTCTGAAACAGTGCTGTTATCTCCCTGTATCTCACAAGAAGAATAAGTTCTGCACTGAAACCTTCCAAGGCTACCAAACCCTTAGAGAAAGTATTAGCAAAGATTCATTAGATAACCTACAAGTTAGTGCTGCACCTGTGGCCCTGATGGATGTTAGTTCCTTCTGCCATATGAAAAGCCCCTGTTGGATTTCAGGTAAATGAAAAATATCATTGCTGAGTCATTTTTAAGTAATCTATTTCACAAACCTTTCAGGACTGCAAAATGAGTGCAAACACTCCTATACTGATGACCACTTGGCGAGTAACACAAAAATATCTTATTTGAATTCAAGCCACAAATTCAACTTGACTTTCATTGTCTTAGCTCTCTGTGCAAGCTGCTGGATCCCCTCTTCACTTGAGACTTTTTTTTTCCTCCTTTTTTTCCCTTCTAGTCCTTTCTACCCACTTTGGCAGGTGATTGTTCAAAGCTTTATGAATTTAAATATTCAGGAGTGGTATTCAGAGTAATTTTAATTTGTTTCTATACAAAGACCATGAAATAGTAATTCATTCTACAGAATGTAACAGCTTCAGAAAGGCCTTTGTACACAGGGAGTTTATAAAAACAAAAATAAACAAAAACTCAAGCCCCACCCCCTTTTATTTTAGTAGAGATTAACCTGCATTTGGCTAACTGCTTTGTAAAGAAATCTGTGTTTCTGTGGTGTTTATAGAAAAATGAGTGACAACAGATGAGTTCTCTTTGCTATCAGTGGCAGAAGTATTTGTATTTGCTAACTCCTTGCTGGTAATAAACTCTCTCCTTTGTATAAAAACCTCACACTCACTATTCAGAGGATATTTCTAAAAGTATCAAAAATTAAATCCTTCTGGTGGAAAACTTTCTCACAACACAGAACTATAATTGAAGTATAACTTGCAGATAGCATTTCTTTCTTGACTGAATGTGTTTGCTCTTCTAGGGTGGAGATGTCTGCCCTTTGCTATGAAAACTGCAGAAAACACGTGTTAGATCATGACATTTTAGGTAATTACAGATTATTTGAAATCTGCCATTTTCACAAAGGTTTCAAAAAGAACATTTCTTTCCCAGCTGCATCTGCCAGCAGAGAGCAGAAGCTGAAGCACTCTTCAGGAGGAGTTCTAATCCGTCCCTAGGTTATTCATTTCAATTTCCACAGCAACTTATCAATGCTACTCTCCTGCTGTTGTGGGGTTTTTTTTGGTGTGGGGTCATAAAGAGCAAAGGAAGGGTTTTATTTTTTTCAGAAACATAATAATTTCTGTTCACAAAACGTTTTGCAATGAGCTGTAAGGTTCTCAGACTTACTACTCTAAAGTTATTTAATCATTTGAGCTGGGATAGTCTTTCCCCTTGGTGAGTAGCTCACAAACAGGGGTAGAAAGAGTTTCTACCTTCAGCTACAAGAAAATACCAGACTTCTGCCTAGAAAATCAGGCATTCGGCACCAGTTTCCTTCCTACTCAAGTATATAATGCTGACTGGCATAAAATACATTTTGAAGTTTCTGTTTAGGAATATTGCAATGTAACCTACATTTCTGAGTATCTTGTATAACTCAAAAAGATCAGCTCGGTGAATTAATAAGAGGTTTGGGAGGATATGAGGTTGTTGCTATGCTAATCATAACAGCTCTTTGTTGCATTGCATATAAGTGAGGTACTTGAGGAGCCAGTCTCTTTACTGGAATGCAGAGAAATCCCAATGCCAGTATTTAAGGACTGAGGCTCAATAAACATTTGTCAAAAATACATTAGAAAAGCTGATCCTGCCCTGGACCAAAAGGACAAACTCACTGACTTCTTGCAAGTTCTTCAAGCCCCTTATTTTATAATCAGAATTGGTAACAGGACTAAAATCTAGCTTTTGGCTAGATTTAGCTCAAGGTTTCTCCAGCTTTTTTTGATTTATGCATGAAGTTTAATTTAAAAAAAAATATGACCCAAGTGTTTATAATGATTTCTGACCTTGAAAATGCTACATGAAAACCTACAAGAAAAACCCTCCAACTTCCACTATTTAAAATGGAAATGAAAGACATAGCCTGAACTTAATGGCTGATCTTCCAAGAAAGAGAAGCATCACTGCAAGGACTTTTGAGAGTGTTTCTGCTTGCTCATATAAGCATGGGTTTGGAAAACTGGAATATCTTAAAATGTCAGACTTCATCACTTGGTGTGATACAACATTGTGCAATTTGCTTAACGATACGGACAATAAAACAACACTACTAGGAAATATGTGAAGAAGAAACTAAGTGTCTGGAGCCTTATGAGGAGAGGCTGAGGGAGGTGGGGCTGTTCAGCCTGGAGAAGAGGAGGCTGAGAGGAGACCTCATTGCTACAGCTACCTGAAAGGAGGTTGTGGGGGGGTCGTGGGGGGGTGTTGGCCTCTTCTCTATTTCACAAACCTTTCAGGACTGCAAAATGAGTGCAAACACTCCTATACTGATGACCACTTGGCGAGTAACACAAAAATATCTTATTTGAATTCAAGCCACAAATTCAACTTGACTTTCATTGTCTTAGCTCTCTGTGCAAGCTGCTGGATCCCCTCTTCACTTGAGACTTTTTTTTTCCTCCTTTTTTTCCCTTCTAGTCCTTTCTACCCACTTTGGCAGGTGATTGTTCAAAGCTTTATGAATTTAAATATTCAGGAGTGGTATTCAGAGTAATTTTAATTTGTTTCTATACAAAGACCATGAAATAGTAATTCATTCTACAGAATGTAACAGCTTCAGAAAGGCCTTTGTACACAGGGAGTTTATAAAAACAAAAATAAACAAAAACTCAAGCCCCACCCCCTTTTATTTTAGTAGAGATTAACCTGCATTTGGCTAACTGCTTTGTAAAGAAATCTGTGTTTCTGTGGTGTTTATAGAAAAATGAGTGACAACAGATGAGTTCTCTTTGCTATCAGTGGCAGAAGTATTTGTATTTGCTAACTCCTTGCTGGTAATAAACTCTCTCCTTTGTATAAAAACCTCACACTCACTATTCAGAGGATATTTCTAAAAGTATCAAAAATTAAATCCTTCTGGTGGAAAACTTTCTCACAACACAGAACTATAATTGAAGTATAACTTGCAGATAGCATTTCTTTCTTGACTGAATGTGTTTGCTCTTCTAGGGTGGAGATGTCTGCCCTTTGCTATGAAAACTGCAGAAAACACGTGTTAGATCATGACATTTTAGGTAATTACAGATTATTTGAAATCTGCCATTTTCACAAAGGTTTCAAAAAGAACATTTCTTTCCCAGCTGCATCTGCCAGCAGAGAGCAGAAGCTGAAGCACTCTTCAGGAGGAGTTCTAATCCGTCCCTAGGTTATTCATTTCAATTTCCACAGCAACTTATCAATGCTACTCTCCTGCTGTTGTGGGGTTTTTTTTGGTGTGGGGTCATAAAGAGCAAAGGAAGGGTTTTATTTTTTTCAGAAACATAATAATTTCTGTTCACAAAACGTTTTGCAATGAGCTGTAAGGTTCTCAGACTTACTACTCTAAAGTTATTTAATCATTTGAGCTGGGATAGTCTTTCCCCTTGGTGAGTAGCTCACAAACAGGGGTAGAAAGAGTTTCTACCTTCAGCTACAAGAAAATACCAGACTTCTGCCTAGAAAATCAGGCATTCGGCACCAGTTTCCTTCCTACTCAAGTATATAATGCTGACTGGCATAAAATACATTTTGAAGTTTCTGTTTAGGAATATTGCAATGTAACCTACATTTCTGAGTATCTTGTATAACTCAAAAAGATCAGCTCGGTGAATTAATAAGAGGTTTGGGAGGATATGAGGTTGTTGCTATGCTAATCATAACAGCTCTTTGTTGCATTGCATATAAGTGAGGTACTTGAGGAGCCAGTCTCTTTACTGGAATGCAGAGAAATCCCAATGCCAGTATTTAAGGACTGAGGCTCAATAAACATTTGTCAAAAATACATTAGAAAAGCTGATCCTGCCCTGGACCAAAAGGACAAACTCACTGACTTCTTGCAAGTTCTTCAAGCCCCTTATTTTATAATCAGAATTGGTAACAGGACTAAAATCTAGCTTTTGGCTAGATTTAGCTCAAGGTTTCTCCAGCTTTTTTTGATTTATGCATGAAGTTTAATTTAAAAAAAAATATGACCCAAGTGTTTATAATGATTTCTGACCTTGAAAATGCTACATGAAAACCTACAAGAAAAACCCTCCAACTTCCACTATTTAAAATGGAAATGAAAGACATAGCCTGAACTTAATGGCTGATCTTCCAAGAAAGAGAAGCATCACTGCAAGGACTTTTGAGAGTGTTTCTGCTTGCTCATATAAGCATGGGTTTGGAAAACTGGAATATCTTAAAATGTCAGACTTCATCACTTGGTGTGATACAACATTGTGCAATTTGCTTAACGATACGGACAATAAAACAACACTACTAGGAAATATGTGAAGAAGAAACTAAGTGTCTGGAGCCTTATGAGGAGAGGCTGAGGGAGGTGGGGCTGTTCAGCCTGGAGAAGAGGAGGCTGAGAGGAGACCTCATTGCTACAGCTACCTGAAAGGAGGTTGTGGGGGGGTCGTGGGGGGGTGTTGGCCTCTTCTCCCTAGTGACCAGCAATAGGGCAAGAGGAAACAGGGTCAAGTTGCAGCAGGGGAGCTTCAGGTTGGGTATTAGGAAAAATTTCTTCACAGAATGAGTGGTGAGGCATTGGAACAGGCTGCCCAGGGGGTGGTGAAACCACCATCCCTGGAGGTGTTCAAGAAATGGGTGGACGTGGTGCTTCAGGAGGTGGTTTAGTGGTTGGGGGTTGTAGGGCAGGTGGTTGGACTTGATGATCTTGAAGGTCTTTTCCAACCTTGATGATTCTATATTATCTGAATGCCAAACATGCAATTTTACCATGGTTTTCTTAAATAGCCACACAAGAACTCTATATGCCAATGAGGGTCAGAGTCAAGCTAATAATAAAACTCCCTGATATATCTTCCACTAACACAAAATTCACCTTTCAGACTTTCAAAGTATTCCAGCTCCTAATTAAAAACCTGCTGTTGAACAAAGTCTTGCAACACAACATTAGGTCTCTGCAATGTGGTTCAGAACTACAATTTCAGTTATTTTTCCCTGCTCTGAGAAATAGAGTGGTGTATTTTTATGACCCTCTCAAGGGTGTCACTGTCAGTTGTATCTTCACTGGATCCCTATCCCTCAAAAAAAATAAGCCAACAACAAGCCAACCACAATAGCAAAAAACCCAAATGCATCCAAACATGATAAATCTCCGTATAGGTTGTTATTAAATATGCAGCTATGAAAAGTTTTCCTTCTAAAAGATTCTTCAAATACTCACTACTGGAAAAGCAGGACTGAAGATGGTTATTCTCCACACATTTGCCTATGTAAACATGGCATAACTCACCTGAAAGACAGATACACAATATATTTGATGGAGGAAGGAAACTGCCACCTTTTATTACAAGAAGAGGCAAAAAAAGCACTAAGGACTAAAGGAGAGAAAAATCAGTACCTGTACTTTCTGTGAAAAACCTGCATGACTGTTCCACTTTCAAATGTACTCACTACACCTATCAAAAGAAAATTAAGAACAAAAGTTTCCAGATTATCTTGGGACTAGTAGTATTTAATTTCACAGACAGACTGATACTAATTCATATAAATCACAGCACATCTTAGCAGAGAAGCTATTTCCAGGGATTGCCAAAATAGGTGTCTTCAAACTTTTGAAAAGAGTATTTTACTCCTCACATAAAAGTAACTGGAGAACCTGACCCTAAGTCCACTGGTTCTTTTGGTTGAAATAAATACCATTAATGAGTTGTACCACTTACTTTGGTGAAAGTGAGACATGACATGCTTTAGCCAGGAGGCTGATGGGTCTGTGGTTCTTCATTTTTCACTTTATTACTTATTTTGTACAAAGGGTAAAAGCTGTACTCAAAGTGCATTAGATCTGTTTGTTGATAATATACACTATGAAAAATTTCCCCCCTTCCTTGGATTTTCTTTTCAGCAGCCATCATAATATACAGGGCTTGCATTTGGCATAATATCATCCTTATTTTGGGGCTACCTTTCTTTCAGATGGGTAGCAATATACTTAGCTCATCTCATAAATAACACTTCTACCTTAATGTCAGCTAGCTTGTCAAATCATAGAAGAAAAATAGCTGGAGAATTGTAACCCTATAGTCATTTTACAGGTCTCCAATACCTCTTGCCCTTTTAAAAGAAACCTTCAACTTCCATATCTCAAATTCAAGCACAGTGTTACTCTGACAGATTTCTCCACAAGTTGCACACCTAGGGTGAGAGAGAAGGGAGCCTCAGAAATCAGGAGCAGTTTCTCCACTCACCTGCATCTTGAGCAGTTTAATATCATCTCTAGCACCCAGCCTAGGGCAGGACTGCAGAGGAACATTAACAAAAAGAATGTTATTGTTATCTCTCCTCTACTGACAGAAGACATGACCTGCCAGCATCCTAAAGCTGTTTCTGGTCTACAATTTGGCTTAAATCCAAATTCTACCTATCACCAAGATTAGCTGATTGTTCTGTGTAATTATGTAAATCTTCTCCCCCCCCTGCCCTGCCCCTTTCCTTCATTATGCCATTTTATTTTTGAAGAGCTTTCCTACAGGTGACACCTGCTGTGATAGAACCTGAGAAGAAAATACATCTTTACAGCTCTGCCTAGTCTGTTGCAGTAATATATGTAAGCAGTTGTTGAAACTGTCCTCAGAAAGGTTTCAGAGTGTTCACAGAAATTTGGATATAAAAAAGCACAAGGTAGTTCTTCCAAGGTCACATGGAGAAGCTTTTAAAGGCCTTCATCATCTCCCAAAGATGGTGATGCATGAGAGTTTAACTTGATGAGGTTGGCACCTCATTATCTTATAACATGATGACTCCTTCAGCAATAATGCCATGTTAGAAGGTGGTGTGGCAAATCATAAAGCTGGCTACCAGGGGTCTTCAGAAATGCATCATTATAGACTGTGAGAGTGACAGGTGATTCTTTTAAAATTATAATGTAATTTGGTGTAAACCATTTTCAAGTCATAGAGATTTACCCAGTATTATTGGATTCCAGCACCTCTAGGAGGCCTTTACAGTCTCATCATGTTTACATTCAATGCTCCTGAAACATCCCCACTGTGTAAGGCAATGGGGCTGCTCAGCTACTTTTCTTTTTTTTTCTTTTGCTTAATCATGTCATAAATGTAATGAGTTCAAGTTCTGAATGAGCTTGTACTCAATGTTAAGTTCATCATCTCTGAAAGAGACACAGAAGGTAAAGAACTAACAGAGGAGAGAAAAAAAGATTCTCTCTGGTAAATTGGTTAAACTGAGATTTGTCAGGGGTTAAAAAACTACCCAATCTATAAAAATAGCATTTAATTTATTATTTTAAAAAAATAGGAACCTATGTTTTCCAGTAAAAATGTATTGCCTTGACTCAAGTGGTAATACTCTCCATGGACCATCTAACAACCTATGAAGTACAGATGTTTACAAAATCTTCAACTACAGAATACATTCAATTTAATATTCTTGTATTCTTTTAGCTCTTTGCTCACAATAGATGGTTGGGGAAACATTCAAGACTACTACTTTTTCCAGATGCAGCATTTCATGAAATACCCAGTTTGCTTTGTGTGCACTGGCTATTGAATAAAATGAAAGAAATCCCAAAGTTGATCAAGCAAAGTTCCTGTCACAGAGGCCTCACAGTTCAGTTATACACCAGACTCTGTCACAGTTTCTTGCCTATTCACAGATACACACCCAGGTTCAAAATTGAACTACTAAGCATTGACTTCTTTCTCACTTTCCTTCATTCCATATTATTTATTTATTAAGTATGTCATATCATGCCTAGTCTTTCCTGACATTTTCAGGCATGATATTTCTTCCACACAAAAAAAATGCCAAACAACCAAGTGAACCACATGGATAAAACACCCAGAGATTAGAAACTAACTGTCCATTGTACATTAAACAACCTCTTCCCCACATGCAACATTTGAGCTGAAAGAGT
>NW_009952151.1:1873266-1893068 GCF_000747805.2 Chaetura pelagica | reverse complement strand
AAGAGTGTTCAAATCCAGCATGAAATAATTGTCAGTTAGAAACTCCTGAAACAATTAATGCAAAGCTTGATTTCTTTAACAGCACTATTACCAAAAGAAGATATTATCCCTAATTGTTTTATGGTTTAACTGTTGGCACACTGGTTGTGCTTAATTCTGTCACCACAAATTTGAGGTGAGATTATAATGGATTGATTTTTCAGTGTCAACCAAGTTCATGAAGCAAACATCTCCTGAATAACAAGTATTAATCAGAAATTTCTTCCATCAGGGACATCTTGGGGCTCTCTATTATTTATTTTTATTTTAAAATGATTGTCTGAGAGAAAATGTTTGAGAAACAAGCTGTTGGGAAGACATGAGGCAAAAGGTGAAGATGCAGCCAGTGGGATCTCAGGCTCCACCAAGACCTGCCCCCTGATCCTGACTCAACACCTTTAAAGAGTCAGCACAGAAAACCAAACAGAAAGAAGCTGATTTAATGCTTATCAACCCCAGTGGAAATCCTGGAGAAAAAGATAGAAAATACCAGTGGAAAGACTACTACAGTATAATGTAGAGAGATATTCAAAGCTGCTTTAAACTACCCAGGCAGTGGTGGTGGTAACCTCGAGTTCAGCTCAGGCAAAACTATTCTATTTTTTCAGATTTTGCAGTCTGCTCTGAGCACCCTGCTCAGATATTGCTGTCCTTGTCTTGTTCTCACTGCACTGATGGCAACAAGAGCTGAGTTCTGTTGTGCATCTCTGTGGAAAGGGCCCCCACTTCACATTGGGATAGTCTCTAGGGCTTCCAGAGGAGAAACAACTGCTAGCGAATAATTCCCAGCTCTGATGGACTGAGGCTTCACAGGCAAGTAGGTGAACAGTGAAATTAGACATTGATCAGAAAACCAGAAAAGAGCTGAAAAGCTTAATGTATTTATTTATTTCATGGTAATCTAAGTATGATTACAGTAGAAAACAAATGCGAGGGAGGATTTCAGAAAGTATCTGCAAGGTATATTGAAAGAATATATTTTCTCCAGGACTAAGAAGGCAGAAAGAAAGCAGGGTATTGTAGACTTCATCCCACTCTACCTTTTCAAAGGACTGTAAACAATGAATGTTATTCAAGAATATTGAATTTGTAACACAGAACAGTATAATCTATCATGCAACTGAATGTTATTGCATTTTCTAGTATAATAATTAACTTGAAACCACAAATATATTGAGATATCCGAGCAAACTGGAGTCACTAAGTGTCACATCAGCAAAGTATCTTCAAATATTACAGTTCCTAACAAAAAGATTATCATGGCTTGCCTAGAATATGAGTTTAAAACAACTGGAAGAATCAGAACCCTTCACTTTTTACTGATACAAAGATTTTTGTTTCAAAGTTTTTCCCCCTTTCCACCTCTTGTAGTTTGAGATTTTGGAATAATGTTGATGAGAGACAAAGCACCAACTAACAAGTAAGGGAAGGGAAGCCAGTCCCAAAGAGCATGGAAAGGTAAAATGGAAGATGTAAGAAGAGTCTGGCCTTTACAAAGGGGATTTGAAATTAATGTTTTTTAGAGGATCTATGATTACCCTTTCTAAATGCTTAACTGAGAACAAGAATGCTTTTAACACATGTGGTACAGATTACAACAGCAAGTGCCTCAGCTTTTTAAAGAATATCTTATTTTAAGCCAGAGACTGTATCCTACTTGTTAACCTGAACAACCCACTACTGGTCTCTGCACCAATTAACACTTTGCTGACATCCATTAACTATCTATGAGATTTTTCAAAGTATTTGGGTTGAAAATATTAATCACACTAGAAAATAATCTGAAGTCCCATGAAAATAGTGCAGATTTTATGGCACACATCTGTCTGACAGACTGAATCATCTCTGCTGCACACCAAGGGATTATGGAAAGTCATAAAATTATCTTCCACTTCCTTAGCTTGAAAGCTTCCATGTGTATTAGCAAATGAGGACAAAATTCACACTGAAAATGAAATATTTCTTGTAGACTCCTGATTAGCACACATTTCTTTTCATCCCTTCACTGGATATGACAACGATGCCATGAAACTGTGTGAATTGTGGAGGAGGAGAGAAAATTTGGGGCAGTGAAAAACTATCACACATTTGCACAGCTCTTCTGGTGGTTCTTTTGGTCACATACTTCTTCATCAGCAAGGAGGACAGCTGTTCCATAGCCTCTCAAGTTTAAGAGTCAATTACTGCCACAACACAGCCATGCAAAAGGCCTTTATCATAGACCTGTCCAGATGCTAAATGAATCTTCCCTCTCAAACTCTCCCTGGCATCACAGCATCCTTTTAAGTCTCTTCTGGCCATCATAGATCACTGGTAAACCACAGTGACTTCCAAGGACTCTGCTAACAGAGAAAGTGTACAGGTAGCTCTTGCTTGGACACCTCCAGTTTGTCAGCATCATTAATTCATTGTGGTTCTCCCCCAATGAACACAATAGTCTAGTTATAATCACAGCCAGGCTCTGGGAATGGGCATGATCACTTTTCTCTCCTCATGAGGAATGCACTCCAAAACAGCTGTGGCACTTTCCCCTAACAGCCTCACATTTCACTTATATTTAATTTGTTACCTGCTGTCTCTCTCAGAATCTTTTCTGCATTGCTGCTCTCTGTCCTGCTCTCCTGTATTTTATTTCTGCTTGTTATTCTTCTTTTCTGCCCCTTGAGAGAAATGCCATTTATCCACTTCCAGCCACAAATCTCTGGAATTAATCCAACGTTCTGAACTCTCCAGATCTTTCTATACACCCTCCCTTTTTCTACCCTTTGCCAGCAATATGCTTCATATTATCTTTTCCACTATGAAGCTTGTTTGGTTTTTCTTTAGTTCAGCTCCTCAACGATTCATTTACCTGTCCAGAAAGGAGGATGAGCAGACAGTGAGTGTGCACTCAGTAGCAGACATCTCTGCCTAAAAATCACATGAACTTCCTATTTATTTTGCTTTATGTTCTGGAAGTCTTTGTTCTCTGGTGGCCAAGGGCAGTGGCAAAAAGGGGAAGAGGTAGGGACTGGCCAAGGGTTTCTGAGAGCAGCAAGACCACAAGAAACACCAAGATTTTCCTGACCATTCTCTAGCAGCCTACGGAAAGAAGACAAAAATTCAAAAAGTAAAAGAAGGTTTAGACAGATATTTCTAAGTATCAGATTCTATCTTCCCTCTTGCACAGTTTGATAATTAGTTACTACTCCCTCGTTGCCCATCTAGAGATGATATGAAACCAGACTTTTAGAAACCACTATGAAAAAGCTGCTTATACCAGGAAGCACGACAGGGGGGAGACAAAGGAAATTAACACATCCAGATACTTTGTTATTCATTGCTCCCCATGATCATCATTTCAACGAGACCCTTCCCATACAGGACCTAACTCTCAGCCTCACCTGCTGAGGTGACATGGTCAGACAAACCAGAGAAAAGGAATAGAATTCATGATTATATTGGTAAAATTAATAAACAATAAAATAAAAATAGAATACAAAACATATTATTTTTTTCCAGCATCAGTGGGACATTTCAGTAGCAGTTCTGATAGAAATCAGCAGCCTTTGCAGTACACAAATTTCTTTCTTCACCATCTCACTCAAGATTTTTAAATTAATTTGCCTTTTTTTTTTTCCCCCTTACTGCCTGTGCTATATTTTCTTTTGCTGTTAAGTGGCATTTTTGGTTTGTTTTTTTTTTATTGATTTTTTTTTTTTTTTCTATTTTACAGACACAGAATATAGAAATGTGGACAAATTACCCTTTTATGGGACAATCTTCCTCTGGAAAAACCTACTTCGTTTTGTTTTGTTTCAAAAGGAGCTGTTTCCTCCCCACCTCAGTTTCCATTCCTAAAGGGTTTGTTTTTTTCTCTGAATTTTCTCTCTGTTTATTCAGGTATGCTAACTATCTTGGGAAGGGGCTCTTAGATATAAAATCCTATGTCTGTCACCATAAAGAGTATGCTTTGCCATGGCATCCTGCCTCCAATCATCCCAATACCCTGCAGCAGAGGAAGTTTTCATCAATGCAACACAAAGGAAGTGAAAAATCCCACACCAGTGAAAGCACTTTCTATTCATACTGAGGAGCTTTACAGTTAGATGCCTTCTGAGGACACGTGTATAGGAACCAAACAGTGACAGTGCAGGGGAGGAAGGGCAGTCCTTGCCATGGGAATCTGGGTGAATCACTCACTTTTCCTGTCAGCCCAAAATAAGCATTAATAAAGTGCTAGTTCCCTACTTTACAGAGTTTGTAAAATGCTTTGATATGCTGGTATGCACTTCTCTGCAATTCCCCGTTGCTAAATAAATCTCTGCAAAGAATAAATTGTTACAACAGAGACTTGCCTGGGTTTTGGTTCTTTGTTTTTTGTTGTTGGGTTGTTGTTTTTTTTTAATGTAAACTGCTGCCATTTGTAAAAAATTGCTATAAAGGGGATGCTCCTCAATCAAGGATGTGGAAAGATGTAAACAGACAATTAAATGTGATAATCATTCCAATGCTGAGTGAAGACTCTCAAAGAAATAAGCAACTTCTGATGAACAATGAAAACACACAAACACCCAAAGCCTACATTTTGGTCTGTACTGGAACTGAAGGTATATCATTTCCCTAAAAAATTTCTAGGTGAGACAGCAGAGGTAACTTAACAAGGAGGAGAAGTAACCCCCTCATCTGAGCTTGCAGAGGTTTATGTGCCTTCCTCTGCTTGGGTTGTTTTCTTCTAAAGATTTTTCCTACGAAGGGAAAAAATAAGAAAGATGTCTCCACAGATAGATTAATAATGTTGCTAAGCTCATCTGGCAACATTTTATCCTCTGTAAAAGACAGGTGCCCTTTGCAGAGAAATATTCCTCTCTTTTTTTGTTGTTCTTGTTTTTTTTCTCTTCACAAACTCCACCATCTAGGGAAAAAGAGCACTTTGTCTTAATGGCAGTGATTGTCTGCTATGGAAAGACCTGGCAAGACAGAAAACTGAAGATGGCTGGCAGATGGAGAGAGGCAGAGAAAGAAGTTTTACTGCTTTTAAAAGTAGCAAAGGCTCCCTGCTATGATGGCAGATGATGATGTAAGGGCTGTTAAATAACCATCCCCTTCTGGAAGACAAATGAGTTCTCCTGCTGCTGTAGGGCCTTGTAAAAGCACCAGTCCCAGGACACGGATGATACCACTGTGATGATTAGTACCCAAACAGGGTAAAGCTGGCAGCCTGACTGAAGCCTCCTGCAAACTAATGGGCCAGAAGGCTTCAGCCTAGCTTCAGACAGTGCTTTAAAGGACTCAGCTTCAGGGCTCTGAGCTGCTTATTGTAACTGTATTAATAACCCCTCCACCTTCTCTAAGGGAAATTAAAAATTCACAATATGAGGGTCTAGAATGACGAGTGGGATTGTCCCAAACAGGCTTGTAACAGCCAGAAGCCTTATCAATAAAAAATATTTTTAAAAAAATAAATAAAAAATCCATCCTTCCATAGCCCAAGCAAAGCCTTAAACAAAAGTACGTTCAGTCAAGATGCAACAGAAATACATTCTGTACAGAGCAGAAGGTGAAAGAGCTGGTGTTAACACTTCTGTGTGAGCTATGAAGATGCAGCAGCGCCTGCCGGGCAGTGCAGGCTGCTGGCACCCTGCCCTGGGGCCACCTTGGCTTTCTGCAGGCAATGAACTTTGGGGGGTGCTTTTCAGTGAGAACTCATTAAAACTTTCAAAGCTGTTGCTGTTGTAGAGGCTGATTTCTGAGAGGTACATTCATGCACATGTGGCCTGTGACTTATTGAATCCGTCAGGGTCTTAACTATGATTGACTCTGCTGAAGTTTCTTTTCAGGGAGTGATAGATTCAGCAAGCACCTCAAGAAAAAGAAAATAACTTCTGTTTCCTCCCTTCCCTCACACTTGCATGTCATGCTGTTTGTGCTGCAATAAATGAAGAAGAGATTAAAATACCTCTTATTAATCTCCCACCTTTCACAAGTGATTTAATGGTTTACAAGCTAGGGTAGTGATTGCTGAGAGCTTGCTAGGGAACACGAAAGCAGACTTTCCCATTGCATTTAACAAAATATTCTTTCAATAATGAACAGTAACAAAATAAGCTAAGGAATAATGACAGCTATCAGTATTTTCCTTATTATAGGAGGTTAATATCTGCTGTCATTGCTCAGATGCAATCACACTTCTTTAGTGTGGGGTTTCTTGAGAGACACACACCACGGCAGGACCAGTCAATGGTGAATCCATGGCTCGTGGCTAGGAAAGGAAAAATTAATGCTGTGCTCTTTGGACTGATCTCAAGATGGAGCAGAAACATTACAGTTCCAGATAACAATGGTGATTCAAAGAACAAAAAGAATCAATTATAAGCTACAAGTGTAAGTTGAAGAGAAATAACAGAACAGAGGCAATGTAAACATAAACCATCCTTTTCTTGTACATTCAGCAACTTCTTATTCCTTCTTTTCAGTGCCTTGACAAGATCTACACCTCTGCTTTAGAGCTGAGAGCCTGAAATTGCCATCTAAACTGTTTCCAACCAAACCTGCAAGTGCTGTAGGACATGACAGGGGAAATGATGCATCGACTTTATCTAACACATTGGTATTTATGGCCTGCTCTTTTGAAGCAGAGATGGTTTCAGCGACTTTTTAAAAAGAGAGAGCTGTAGGAGTTAGTAATCTTGCTATTGAACAATATGAAGTGGCTGGCACTGGAGTTGTTCCAGAAGAATCAGCGTTTTTCCCTCCCTCAGTGAAGACTTAAAAGAAAAAAAAAAAAAAGTATAAAATAACCACCTTACAATACAACTGACAGCAGTCCCAGCTCTGCAGCCTTGTCACACTGCAGTACCTGTACCGAGCCATGAATATTCAGAATAGGTTCTGGGGATATATTTGATCTCTTTTTACATAAGAGACTACTGTATATGAAAAGTTCTGGTACAGAGATGTCTTGTTAGTTGTATTGTACTGGTAGGTCCTACCCGAGATCTATCACAATAGGTACTGTGATACCTGATGAGCAGATATGGCCAAGACTGTCCTTGATGACCTACAGGCTAAACCACGTACAGAAACTATTACAGGAGATACTGAACTCACATTTCCATGGTGCAACTCTGATACACAAGTCACTGACCAAACTGCTTTCTTGAGCATAAAGTACAGTCTCCCTCTAACACAAGCCATTAGCTTGAATGTAATGTTTCAACAAGATCAGCCTCTTTGCTTTACTCTCTAATATCTTTTCTTTTTTCTATAGCATGTCAGAGAAAAGTGATGTACAATTACTGTTTTATGAGGTGAACATGCAGTGTTTCTTCAAAGACATGATAAAAAGCACTTCTTTCTTACCTACTTCTGATTATGACCAGGTTTTGAAAAAGCAGTGAAGCCTATAGTAAGCAGTAATTTACTCAGAGAGGACTGAATGTTAAACATCATGGCTTAGCTCCTCTCTGAAAGTCCATTTCAATTCTATTGGCTTGCTATAAATACAGGGAGAGAGCAGTATCTACATGTCCTAGCACTGTTGCCATTTATTCATCAAAGACTCTGTCCTGTACCCGCAATTTCACCTCTCCTACAGATGTCAGCAGGATCTCTTTATGGAAAACAATCCTGTGGTTGGAGTATCACTGTTTCCATCCTTGCTGTATGTTTTATATTTTTACATTTAAATCTCTGAACAAGGATGCAATATTTGATACTAGATCATTTCAACTGAAATGACAAGAAGAGTTTAAGTCCTGCTACTTGCTTTTGTTCCACATTACTATCCTACTTTGCCTTCAAAACATACTTTGCTTTCAAAACTATATGTTGCTTGTCACCAGAGATATCAACCTGCACTCCTCAGACAAAGTTCTTTAGGAGAAAAAATGGGTAACATCTACATTTATTTCCATGTGCTAACACAAGCCAGTGAAGTTTGGGAACTGCAAAGGCCATGTTGAAGGAAGAAGTAATACTTGGCTTGAATGAAAATTCATGGAATATACTAAATGTCATGTGATGTCCTCCTGCAAGATCAGAGGCCTTTCACTTTCTTCAGTTGATATATAACTTTAGTGCATACGCATTTAAACATTTGTAAGACAAGAAATTGTTCTAAAAGGCAATGTTGACATTTTATACAACAGTCCTAGTCCATCACTAAAATCTATGTTGAAGTACTGTAAAAAGCAAACCCAGTACCACCACTCCTCCCTCCAAAAAAAAAAAACAAACAACAAACCCAAACCAAAACACCCACAAACTTCTCATTGAGATTATGATGCTCCCATACGGTGAAAGTTCTCTCAGTATTTCCCAGGAGATAAAACATCATCTGTATGAATCACACAAACCAGAAACATTGTGGTGTTTGCATAACTTTGATGAGAGGAAGATTCTAACTCCTGGTGTGTTTCACAGTGCTAGTGCTCTGTAATCTCACCAGTGCAGACACATATCCCATGCCCAGCACTGGCAGATTTCCAACCATTTCTCTTGAAGATCTTAAACTGTTTTGAAGGACACATGTAAACGTGCTGCTAAACAGTTTCAGCATTCACCCAGGAAACCCTGTAACAACTGGAACAAGGAAGGAGAGGGAAGAAAGCTTGCTCAGAGACTCATTGACACACTATGATTTGTCACCGTGTTTTTCATTCCAGCATATTGACCTAATACCACAAACCATAAACTTAATATGTGTCAATATTCTGAGTATAAAGTTTAGCACAAGGGATATTAATATTATTATCAGCACTGAATTTGTAGCTCCTTATAGAGATTTACTGTGATGGAAATAATTCATTCAACAGAATTAATAAAGACAAGGAAGAATAAAACTCTGAGTATTTAGGGTTTTTCATCCCACGCAGAATCTTCAAGGACATTTGTGTTTCTGTTGAATGTGATCCAAAATAATAGGTTTAGGATAAAAGGAGAGGAAAAAGAAGTAGGAAACATCTTACCAAGAGCTACAGGATGCCATGGAGAATCATGGAATAATTTAGGTAGGAAGGGACCTCTGCAGGTCTTATGATCCACTCTCTTACATGAGGCAGGGATGACTTCAGTGTTTAATCAGGTTTCTCATGGTCACATCCAGTAACATTTTTGATACCTGCAAAGACAAAGAATCATCAGCCAGGCCCCTGCTCCATCACAGCCACCACCAGGACTGCCACAATGCAGATTTCGTTGCCTGTTCACTCACTGAATGTTGGGTTGCAAATCAAGGACAGCATTCAGGGGACTTTTGTAAACTTAAAACTCTTAAAGTTAGACACTCTTCACAATGAGTATTAGAGTGAACAAGTTTAGACTAAGAAACCTCACAGAGACAAAACTTTTATTTCTACATGTAGCAGAAAAAAAAGCCAAATTCCCACCTCACCATGTTCAAAGAAAAAAATAATGATTCTTTGGCCACATAAGATGCTGTTTTCCTAAAAAAGCATTTATTCAGGAACAGAACTATTATACCATGAGCAAAGAAAATATTTTTGTATGTTCAGAAGAAAATTCTTTCAATGTATACAGCTATGCAAAACAAGCAGCAAAATGCTCTTTTATTAAATGGATTCCCTTTTAGTGGCTAAATTTTTAAAGTTAAGATGGTACAAATAACTGCTCTTCAATGGCAGCATATATCTTTCTTGTTTCTGATTAGCTGTTGCCATTATATATAGCTTTGTGCATGTGATAGAAAGATAGGGAAGACAACATGAATCTTTCTGCCTCTGTTGACAGGCCAACTAATCCATTACTAAGTCTCTTCCATTCTTATCCCACTTACCTGTAAACCAATAGTGTCAGTGCTGAATTATATTTGATATTGAAACTATTGATGAATTGCAAAGGTTAAAATTAAAATGTGATTTATGTTGTGATCAGCAGCACACTGTTAGAGCACCAAGTGATCTGTGCAAAATTATAGCCATAGATACACTTCAGGTTTTGCTTTAGAACCTCTGCCAAACAGCTCTACACTTCTTTTTTTTGTAGAGGTGTTTCAATCTCTCTGTCTTTTTCCCCCTCTCTGATACTGTAGAAAAAGAAATGCAGATAATTTGCTGATAAAGATCCTGAGCTCCCTGGTTTTGATGACTTTCTGAACAAAAGGGTCTTACTCTATTTGACTGAAGACTCATCTGAAATAGTACAGCAGCCACTGGAGAAAACTTTGCTACAACATGTACCAAGTTTCTCATTTGACAGAGGCTACAGTTTACAAAATTCCTGGTGTGATTCACTGCAGTTCAGTAGCACTGGACTTCTGTACTAGTGTAAAAAGTACTTAGCAAGTGAAATAATTATTTCCTCAAACTGGAATAAAAAAGAGTCTATAAGGCCCTGCTCCATGTAGGCATCAGCTTTTCAGAGGTGTTCAACAAAAGTGAACAGTCCATTTTCTATGCACATGATCTTTCCTTGGCCAGGAAGCATTGCTAAGATAACTTTCTGTTCCTCAGAAGAAGGTTAGAAATCCTGAATATTTTCCTGTTGAGATCTCACATTTTTGTATCCTCTTGCACTACAGGTACGGAAGCACCACAAGTCCCAAAATACCACTGAAATGGGCCAGTCCTGCAGATCTGCACCTTAAGCCACAAGGAGTAAAGGTTTATAAATCACTTGCATCAGTGGATCTCCCACTCCATGTTGAATAACAAAAGTGAACTTCAAATGCACTCTTTTACATCTGCTTCTGTGCAGATATCTTTAACAAGTTCCTCCACAGCAAAAAAATGAGACAGTTGTGTGGCCTCTGTGTGTGGCCTGCAAGTGTTGAAAAGCATCAAAAAGAGGCAAACTACCAATTTCTGGGAACAGCAAGTCCAACCCTATAGCCTCATTCCTTCCCAAACATGTGCTGGTTAAAACTTGAGCAGAGAGCACACACCAAAACACTGGGAGGGAACGATGCCAAAGTCACTCATCGCTTGCCATAGATGACAAAGTTATATCGAAAAGTTTCATTTAGGAGGTCTTTGCAGAATTAGAATGACCTGAAGTCCCAGGCTGCATAATTCCTGAATCTGCTGCTAAAGAACCCTTTTAATAGTCTAATCCCCGTGATGCTGCAAGTCAGGATTTGCTGTAGTGAAAAGCACAGCAAGCGACAGGCGAAGCGCCAAGCGTGACTCCGAGTGGCCAGGGGAGCACAATTTCTAAAGCCCTAACTAGAATCTTAAAGAAATATCTCTCCTGATACTTTCATGCTTTCACCTTGCTGAAATATATGCTTGACTTTCCTGGAGTACTTTAGTGCTTATTCAATAAAGAAGCAACCTTTACTGGAGAGTAACCCAAAGGGATAGATTTGTTAGCACAGTCCTGTTTTAATTGGTTACACAGAGATTCTGGATTTCTACAGCTCACGTAGGAAAGCTGGAAGTAATGACAAATGAATAAATTCATATTAAACAAGAAGAATTTGTTTCTCTGAACGTATTTGGTGGGTCTATTAATCCTTCCATTCTGTATGCCAAGAATGTGCTGTTTCATATACTGCTCCCCAAGCACTGGCCCATCTCTTCCTGACAGCCAAGAAATAATTTTTCCCATTAAAAATGTTCCTGGACAACTTTTGAGGTTTAAAAGTCAGTTGATCTATTACTCTCAGATTATCTGATTAAAGGGACTGGATGGCTCTTTGTTAGACACCAGGAGAATGGGAATATATCACGATCTGTGCATCTGCCCCAGTTTAAATGCAGAAAAAAGTCACCATACCTGAAAGACAAGTGTCCAGCAGAAAGAAACCTGTCACAGGGCATGAGCTAAGTGCAAATCCAAAAATTTCTGTCTTTCAGATATTTGCAATTTTTCATCCAAAGCCAGAATATCATCTACAATTACATAGAAAAAATTCAAAGCAGTGCCCTTCATAAGCATTATCAGGAGCTTTGCCTGACTTGAGCTGCAATGAGAGGATGAAGTGAGAGCCACCTTTTAAGACAAACTGGGAAGAAACAAAGTGGGTAAGTAACCCAGAAAGGGTTTGTAAAATCCCTGCAGAAGAATTGCCTCTCCTAACTGGAGGTTGTCATACACAGGGACACTCAGACATTTACACTTTGCTGAGATAAACCTGGGAATCAGGATACTTTCAGTAGCTCAAAGATTAGGAAAATTAAAAAGAATTACAGGTAACTAAGAAAAACAAATGGAAAGGTATTTTGTAGAAAGGAGGAATTAACCAGTTTCCTTCCATTTATTATTAGATTATATTATTTATAGGAACTTCCTAATATGAAAGCCCAGTAAAATTACACAAAAAAAATTAAATACAGGTTGTTTTTTTTTTTCCTAAGTTGCTTCTTTAACTGCATCAATTAGCAATTCATCATTCTATTTAAAATTCAGTATTAACAAAATTGCAATGGATCAGCCTTACTCTGAAATCAATTCCATAGTCATAGCTATGCCCTATTATGAAGTAATGGCAATGTTAATTTTACTCTGCCAAATGTAAATTGACTGATTTATCACACCATTATACAGTTAAACTGCTCCTTCAACTTGTTTCCAAAATAAAAGGAGGCAAAAGAAGAAAGCCCAGTACTACAAATACCCCTTTTTGTTTTAAACAGCAGTGAGTTTAGAAAGCAAATCCATGTAAATTGTAACAAATAAAGTCAGGAAAGGAGTCGGGACCTTCTGCTCTGACATTGCAAGTCACTATTGTCTCTCTGACTTGAGACTTCCTAATAGCTTCTAAGTATTTATTATGTCAAGTGAGAGCTTAGCCCTCAAATTCTGTTACATTTCAGGTAGTGATTTAGTAATCATAATGCAGAACCAAGAAACAGAAAACACTAGATCCTGTTCCTGATTCAAGACTAATTTCCAGGCATGACCTCAGGATTTTTTGCTCTACAGCAGAAGGATATTGTATGAAGACATTTTAGGGATACTTTGAGATTTAATTAAAAAAATAATAATTGCAAAGCAGATGCAGATTTATAAATAAAGCATGGGTGTTTAGGGAGAGTCTCATCATCATTACCTCATTAAAAATTTTGTAGACCAAGTGTCACTCTCAGAAGTCTCTAGCAGCCCAGTGGCACAGGTTTAACCAACTAGAGCTCACTTAGCCAACCCAAAGCACCAACAGGATGGATTCTGGCTGAGTCAAAGATGTCTGCCAACCTGAGGGGAGAAAACCACAAAACACTCTCACCAGGGTATCTGGTCACATAACTGATTTAAACGGTTTGCAGCCAGCTGGAACTGTGCCTTAAATAAGGTCATGCCTTGCTGAACCAGTTTGCACCCAACTGTTCTTAAAACCTGCCAGTTATTTTCACCAGAGAGGGCAGTGACAGGACAAGGGGTAATGGTATTAAACAGAAAGAGGGGAGATTTAGGACAGACATCAGGAAGAAATTCTTCACCATGAGGATAGGAAGGTGCTGGAACAGGTTGCCCAGGGATGTTGTGGAAGTCCCATCCCTGGAGGTGTTCAAGGGCAGGCTGGATAAGGCTTGTGCAGCCTAGTCTGGTGGGAGGTGTCCCTGCTCAGAGCAGGGAGGTTGGAACCTGATCATCTTTAAGGTCCCTTCCAACCTTCACCATTCTATGATTCTATGAACCACACAGATTCCCAGTACTTGACATACCAGAAAACTCCTTTGGCTACTCTCAGTGAGCTGTTGCAGCCAAAAGATGTGATTCCAGCCACAAAATGGAAAACAACATCAGCATTCAGAAATCAAGTCCTTTGAATGAACTTCTAGAAAGAAATCCTGGTTCTTGCTGTTTACAAAATGCCTGCCCCAAGTTTCAGCCCTCACTAATTGAGGTTGTGAATAATCTTTTACAGGCCATTTTCATATTCTGTAAATCTCTTTCCCCTCCTGATTGCATATCTAATTTACTGTGAACAGAAGCAGCTTATTACATCTGCTACAGTGGCTGAGATGCATGAAAAAGTCCAGACATTAATGCTTTTTTATTATTTAGCTTTTAAGGTTTTTGGCTGCTGGCGTTATGCAAACTACAGTCATTTTAGTCATTGCTTTGGTAGCTGCTAAATTTTCAGAGGGACATGCTACGTGGCCTGGAGCATCTCTAAATAATGATAAAAAAGTCAAAATAAAAGTATTTGGCTTAGAATTATGTAAGATGCACCCTAAGCTAACCTCAAGTGATAACATATATACAATTTAAATAAGACCTTAGATTCTTGGCCTCAGGGATTCATATGATGCTGTGAAAAATAAGCAGAAGGGCAATAATAAAACAGCTACAAGAAGAACTTATTTGGTTGTGATGCTGGCCTTCTGTAACTTTGTGTTTGTTTTCCTTTTTTTCCTAATTATTTCTGACAGGACGTGTCCCCTGTCTACTGAAAATATCTCATCCATGTTCCAAAGTCCAAGAAAACTTTAGAACAGTGCAGAAAAAGCACAGCTTTGACAGCTTTAAACTATAAGTGCACAGGACTGCAAGCAGGGAGAAGTTCTTCCTAGAACAGTTTGGAAAGTGCTTGTGTTCAGTACATTTACAAGACCTTTGTTTCAACACAGGAGCATTTTTTTTTCCTTGTGTAAACTGAAAATAAGAGACACAACAAAACAACACATTTTACCCTTAAAAATTTGCAGGATAGGGTAGCAAAAAGTAACAAAAGGAAAGTACCAGAAAAAGAAACCAAAACCCTTTTTCCTAGTGAATTTATTCCTAAAAAAAAGAGCCTTGTGTTGGTTTTCCTAGAGTGCCTGTGCATTAGCAAGGGGACAGAAAGAGGTGATGTGACTCATCAGAGGGTACATTAACCACCTGCTCTGTAGGACAGACATATCCTGAAGGTCTACTTGCCACTCACTCCCACCTCTCCTTTCCGCCTCAGATAGGAGTTCTCTTTAAAAAGGACTGACCTTATCAGAGGTTTCAGAGATAGGAAACCTCTGTTTGCATCATTCTTGTGATGGAGAGACAATTTAGTTTTAAAAGCTCTGACTCCATTATTATCTGTCAACAGTAAATGAAACTTGGTGGCAGGAGACAACCTGGTGAGATTTACAGCATGGAAATGAGAAAATTTCCTGAGATGCTGGCTCTGTCTTATAATATCTCTAGAACTTATAGTTCATCAACTACTATACAATCATTGTCTAAATGAATATTTCTGTCTCCACAGGGCTCTGCAGGTCAATGGGGAACATTTTCTTGGGGCAAAGGTGAGCATGGCTAGTGCAGGCACCCAGGCAGTTCATGCTCTAACTTGTTGCTTTTGTGATCGGTGACTTTGTGAGTGACACTTTAAGTGCACAACCATTTGTCTTATACTTCCAAATAATGAATTCAAATGTTCCAAGGTATTTTATGCAAAAGCTATAGTGTTGCTTGCAATTAAAGAGTCCATTTAGAACTGTCTTGACCACATTCATTAAAAAAAAAAAAAAAAAAAGGCAGAGAAAACTGTTAGCCATAAAGTTCTCTGGGAGGTAAGATGAAAATATCAAATTAAAGGTAACTTTCCTGTTCAATTTGTTTGCTACCACAGGTACTTACAGTCTCAAGGTGGGGTCAGAGTCCTTCACTGGCCTACAAAACACTCCTGTGATGAAGGTACTGCTGACTGGTAGACTGAACATAAGCATTTACACAGTAGCTAGAGTCTTCTCATGGACTTTGATGGGTATGTCCATGGCATGTAGCACACCAGCTTTCCTGCTCCAGCAAATATTTTTCCATTCCCCACCATTTCAAACATGAGCAACTAAGTCATGGGTTCCTTGCCCACAGGGCATCAGTCACTCCTTTAACCACACTGCTGCTCCACTAACTGGGAACGACTGAAGGTCCAAGTGCTGCACAAACAGTTCACAAGATTTGATCCTCAGTGGCTGCAGCTCCCCACAGCCCTTCCCTCCTCTTCGGGCATCTGCCAATTTACTGCAGCTGGATCCTTGCCTAGAGCTCAATTCACCTAAGCACAAGCCTAACACCCTTTTAGAGGTTGCCTGGAGAGCACACCAACTGACAGAGCCTAGCTTTAGAACACCTCATCTTCTGAGAGCAGGCAGAATGCACCATTTTCCCTCTGGGCTATTTACCCAGGTGTTTTTCTGGCATCCATTCCAGTTTTTGAGTCAGCCTGCAACCAAGCTACATGCTCTCACTGTCATACTGCTACATACATTTTATTTAGAGCTGATTGAATTGCATGTAGCTGGCTTGAAGCTCTGCTTCTGGATGGCAGGAGAGGCATCATCACTTCTGCTCACAAGCTTTTGAAAACTTGACTGCAGGTATGTCCCAACTTGCCTGAAAAGCATGGGGACCTGTGGGGGTGAAAAGATCACAAGCTGTGAAAATTTCTGCTTCTCAGTCATACATACATTTTGTAGCTTTTCTAGAGCACAATTGCTGTAACTCACCCTTAGCCATTAATTCACTGGAATTGGGCTGGCAAGCAGGCACACTCTATTTATATTTGATCCACAAATTCCTGAATGTTGATAAGTGCCAGCAAATCAAATGTAAATGCGAGGTAATGTGTAATCTGTGAAAGCTAAGGAAAGTCATCAGCTGACATACATTACCAAGTGAAATAACTAAATTGAGCATGATTCCTTCCAGATGAACAGAGATGAGCATGCTGCACTTAATTTAAAAGGTCTAGCAATTCATCAAAGGATCTGTTAATAATCAGAAGGCTTATCCAAGGGGATGTTGAGGTAACCCAGATCAGCAGTTTAAGGTTTCTTTTGTTTCATTCATTACTTTGCTTACCAGCACTAACGGCCACTAAATCACAAGGAAATCAGAGATGGGTTAATGGAGAAAAATGAGGGGAAGCCAGCCTGTCTGATTCACTGGAAGATAAAGAGAATTCCTCCTTTTTTTGAAAACTTCCTTCAGTTGGAATGAGATTCAGAAATCCTGACTAGCACACTCTTGAATTAAATACGCCCACCTTGAATCTGGATTCTAATTCTGTGGCCAACTTCTTCAAAGATTATTCACGTGCTGTTTTTACAGCTTTTTATTAGTGATTACAGTAACTCCATTCTCTATTGCTGAAAAGAGAAAATAAAAAACATAACCCAGGCACCCTAAAGGCTCTGAAATGAGAATTAAGAAAAATGTAATATGCACTTCAAAAAGCCCACAATCTCATACGTTCAGTAATGGTTTCATGCAGTGATGGAAGCATGTGGTGATGCAGATAGAAGAACAAGGCAAGGGACCTGATTGTGCATATCCTGTACACACCAATTTGCCTGAACAAAATTACTAGTGGCCTGTCTTTCATATAAAGACCACAATGGTATCTGAGTTTCAAGGCTCCTTCAGAAATTAATTTTTACAGGCTGAGCAAATGCTGCAGAAATCAGAGTTCTATCTCCTTTTGACTTTTGAACCAGCTGAACGTGCTCAGATGTGGAATCTTCTGTCCTGATGGAACTTCAGAACTTGATTTTGCACAAAATCATTAGCACCACAAGATCAAGTGTAAAATAAAGTGATATATTATACTCATTGCCTTTTTTACTGCGTGTTTGTAGTTGCAGCACAATCCAATATAAGAAAATTTGTGCCCAAATTTTTATTCTCTTAATGAACTGACAACTAGAACCATTTGATATCTGCATGAACACCAAAATACTTTCTTAATCTCAACACAGACTTCCTGAAAAGAATTAAGGGGATTTGCAGTAGGTCTGTGGCCACTAGAAATCCACTAAAACAATACAAATATAGTGGTTTACATCATCTGAAGACACAGTGCCAGGAACTTCAAGAAATTTTCATTCATGGTACTGCAAATAGTAGTGAAATTTGCACTAATGCACCTCATGTATGTCTTAGAACTTAATTGCCTCAAAATCTGTGGAACTGACACAGTTAGGGACATTAGATACAAATATACTTCAACTTGCAAATTCACAGTAATAAAGCTTTTTCTCAGTCTTTATTCCTTGCTATTTCCAGCTGAAATGAACTTGTGCTGTACCATGTAACTGAAGCAGCACAATCAGAAACAGAGTATTAATTACTTCATAGAATCACACAATCATCCTAGTTGGATCATCAAGTCCAACCATAACCTAAATCCACTACCGTAACCTAATCTACCCATTCAGTGCTTCAATCATGTTGCTAAGGATTGTATCTATATTTCTTTTAAACACTTGCAGGGATGGTGACTCCACAACCTCCCGGGGCAGCCTGTTCCAGTGTCTGATTATAATGTATTGGGAAGTTGGAAATACTCTCTTAAAACCAATGCAGTAACTCATTAAGTGGGATACTAAGTGGGCTTTCTAATGACAGAAAACCAGTGCAAAATAAACAGCTTCCCTCCTTCCAGCACATTTCTCATTTTTTCCTTAGTAGAAATCTCACTAGGAAGCTATTAAGCTCCAGTTGTGACCATTGCCCTGCCTGCCTAATGGTCGCTGTCAAGGTTGAATGAGTGCTTGTGTAGTAGAGCTCTGGTGTTCTAACCTCTGCAAGTGTGTGTCTTTTCCTCTTCTGTTCTTCCTCCTTTTCTTTCAGTACTGTTTGTGTGTGATTCAATGGACCTGACTGAGCAGCAAAAAAAATTTAAGATGACTCTTACATGTCTCTGATGTTATGGGCTGATGTTAGACAGAGCACACAACCCCCTGTAATCATAATTTAGCATTATATTTCTTAGTATCACATCAAGATAAATGCTGATGTTACCTGCATTTGTAATTCTGGCACGTTTCATGGTTTTGAGTATGTCCATTTCTCCAGACAATTGTGACAGCCCAACAGCTCAATACAGTAGAATGTGTTTGGAAAAGGACATAGGGCTTCCAAGCATCCATGGGATCTACTACAAAACTGTAACAGCAGATGCTAGATTATGCCAATAATTAATTATGCCAATGTATATTTCTAGTATAAAATTAAAGCAAACATAAGAACACAGTGGAGAAGATATCAAGAACTGCTGAAAAGCCTTATTTTCCACTAATTCTGAACCCAGCATTTAGGTCCAAACCTTACTGCAACAAACAGTCAGCTGCACACATGGGTCCAGCTTGCCTTCTATTAGCAATAACAAAATTTAGTTTGAAATTACAGGCCTGATGGAAATGGTGCCTAGCACCTCTCAATATTCCTTTCAGGAATTAAACCAACTCCAGGGACAAACAAATAAGAATTTAGTATCTAGAGAAAGTTACAAGAAGTTGGGAGACCTGGTAGGTAACTGTTTTTTTCCTCTTATAAGTCATGCACAGTCTTACATGAATGCCAGCCATGCAGCAGAACATCTGCAGAACTCTCAACTGAGTTTCCTCTAGTCCAAGGGGAATCTTGGTTAGAAAATTGCAAGAAAGTAGGATGCACTTACTCATTTAGTTTTTTGCTGTCTCCAGACCACTGCAGTTCAGTATAATTCCCTACAATTTAGTAACATCTGCCCAAGAAACATGCTGCAATGAGATTACAGGAGAACTGAAGGTCAGTTCTGAACTGTATCATCAAAAGCAAATGCAAGGCCTGCTTACACTGTGTTTATCTCCAGTAAATGTTGTGCGACAAATGGGATAAAGTTAGAGGTGTATAGTGGGCAGGGAGATAAACCTGAAAGTGAAATGTTTGCTAGTTAGTGTACATGTCAGGGAAAATCTCACCAGCTTCCATTAGACAGATGTAAAACTCTGTGACTCAGAGCAGTCACCATTCTCATGGCTGGTGCCTTAACCCTTAATTCTTTTAAGAGTCAGTTGGGTTTAAAGTAGGCTTTTTTTAAAGAGAATGAATTGTTGCATTTAAGCACATGGGGGGGG